>NC_080177.1:14344528-14644528 GCF_950295315.1 Erinaceus europaeus
TAAGAGAGGCAAGGACAGACGTTAAGCAACTAAAATGGCACCCTGTTGCCTATCATAAGATAAGAAATTGATGAAGTTCACTGTTTCTATTCACTCATCATATAGGGCTTTCACAGAAGATCCCCTTTTAGAAGTTCCTAGGGCAAAAAAAAAAAAAAAACTTTCTTTGTTTTTCTTCCGTTTCCCATTGGTTTTCATGCAGAGTCAATTCTACTATATCACTCCATCTGCTCTTTGAGGACTCAAACCCATGTCCAGAACTGTCAAACTTTTATCTAAATCCTGAGTAGAGCTGTAAGTTTTTATGTGTAGGATATTGACAGAGAACAAGGGAGAGATAGAGAGAAGAAGATCATGGAAATAGCACAACAGTAGTGCATAGAACTTACACATGAGAGGTCCTAGGTTTTACCCCTGGTACCACCAATAACCTAAGATGAAGAGTGCTGTGTAGCCAAGGACACATGTCAAGCAACTAAGATGGAACCCTGTTGCCTGTTATAAGACAATAGATTATTGAAGTTTGGTGTTTCTGTTCACTCATCACATAGGGCATAAGACTTTAGGGCAGTTTTCATGAAAGAAGTCATGTCAGAATTAGAAATGAATACTAATTTTTTTCTTTGTATATTTTGATTTGTGATTAATAATAGTTTTAATTTTTATCATTTATTTATTGGGGGATTAATGATTTATAGTCAACAGAAAAATACTGTAGTTTGTACATGTGTAGCATTTCTGTTTTCCACATAACAATTCAACCCCCACTACTTTCTCCTCTGCTATCATGTTCCAGGACTGGAACCCTCCACCCACCCCAGAGTCTTTTGCTTTGGTGCAATACACCAACTCCATCCCACATTCTGCCTTGTGCTTTCCCCTCTGTTTTTACTTCTCAACTTCTGTCTATGAGTGAGATCATCCCATATTCATCCTTTTGTTTCTGGCTGATCTCACTTAACATTGTTCCTTCAAGTTAAGCAACCTAGATTCAACAGCAGGTGAGCGGCTGAGAGAGTTGTCATATATACATAATATATACTATTAAAATGGTGAATTCACCTTCTTCACCTCATCTTGAATAGAAGTTGAAGGAATCATGTTCAGTGAGATAAGTAGTTTCTTTTTAAGTTCATGTGTATTAGAGCTCTAGATCCCACCTATAAGTAAAACCTTTTGGTTGTTGTCTTTTATCTCTTTACTTAGTTTGCTATGCATAATCATGTCCGGTTCTGTCCATTTTGTATCAAAGGATATAACATCATCTGTTTGATTGCAGAGTAGTATTCTTTTTTAAAAATTTTATTATTATTATTATTTTTATTTCCTTTTGTTGCCCTTGTTTTATTATTGTAGTTATTATTGTTGTTGTTATTGATGTTGTCGTTGTTGGATAGAACAGACAGGAGGGGAAGACAGAGAGGGGAGAGAAGGATAGACACCTGCAGACCTGCTTCACCGCCTGTGAAGCAACTCCCCTGCAGGTAGGGAGCCCAGGGCTCGAACCAGGGTCCTTACTCCAGTCCTTGCACTTTGCGCTGCAGAGTAGTATTCTATGGAATACATCCCATAACTTCTTTACCCAGTTATCTGTTGATGGACATTTAGGCTGCCTTCTACTTTTTGGCTATAGTGAATAATACAGCTATGAATATAGGGGTGCACGTCTCCCTTTGAATTACTGTTGAGTGTCTTTTGGATAAATGACTAGGAGTGGTATTGCTGGATCATAAGGTAATGAATGGTAAATTAGTGTGTGTGTGTGTGTGTGTGTGTGTGTGTGTGTGTACATGCAAGTTAGGACAAAATGAGGTTGCAGGATAATGAATGTGAGGATTCTTGCATATGCCATAGGGGTACACTGATGAAGGGACACCCTTGTGTTCTTGAGAAACACAGGACATGGACAAGACTGAGAAGTATAAAATTGACTAGTAAAAGTGGGGTGACAGCCTGTAAACTGTGCCACAGGTGTTATTCTTGGGGTGAAGGGAGGTCACTGAAGTATGGTGAGTGGAAGAGAGAAATGAGGGCCAGGGTCTGTGTTGGACACATCTTTTTCCTTTGCGGAGTTTAGCAGAGGTTAAACATGACAGATTATCAGTGAATTTTGGTTATGTGATGAAGCCTGTGGTTCTTGGACACCACGAAACACAACAGGCATAGGTCTTAGCAGAAGGCACAGAAAGACAGTGTATGCTTAGACTCTCTTGTTCTTGGGGACAAACTTCTGAAGTGCTATGACCTTGTATTTCATACAACTTTGTTCTTCAGAAACTACTGCTATATAATAGTTTCTGTCAATTAGTTGGAATTGCATTTGGTTAATGGCATATGTAATTAGCCATCTTATCTTGCTCAGAAGGGCACCTAACAAGAGGTAAAATGAGCTATTTTCAGTGGTTGTAAAACTACTGAGCCACAGAAAAGGAGGTTGAGACCCTTTAAGGGCTCAGAAGAAATGGAGCTTAAACTGGAGGGAAAAAAAAGTGACAAACAGAAACTATTCTATTAAAGGAGAGAAATTCTGTTTTAGATTTGGGGGATGCACTGCAGTGGATATTACATTTTCAGGAAGCTGTTAACTTTCTCTACAATACTCCCAAGCTCCCCTTTCCCACAAAGATAAATATTGACCCAAGGGAGATAATCGCTTTGTTTCACGAATCTATTGTTTATCTTACTGAACTTCGAAAAATAACTTGGTTAATAATTAAAATGTGACAACCAACTGCATTAGAAAAAGTACTAATAGAAAAGTGAACTAATAGAAAAAGCGAATGTATTTTGTGCTTAAGGCGGGCCAGATACTGTTTGATGTTCTCTACATGAATTCTCAGTTAATTCTTTTCACAGCTTTATGAATAACAAAATGGAGTAACTTCTTATTTACACACTGGTATGAAAATAAGTATTCTCTCTGCCTGTGCTCTGCCTGGAATTGTACTGCCTGGTGTAGTAGCTGCTAACCACCTGTGGATATTGAAGTTTCTAAGCTATCCAGCTCCTCTTGTCACCTGAACCCTCTTCCAACAGCTCAGTAGGCACAGGCAGCAAGAACTGCCATTTAGGGTGACACAGATAAGGACATTTCCATCATCAGAGACGGTTCTGTTAGACAATACTGTTCTAGGGAGATCTGACAAATACTGCCTCAGAACGCAGAACTTGGGAGACTTAGAAGGAACTAAGTAAGAGGTCATTGGGGGAAAGGGGAAGATTCAGTATCTTTATTTCCAGTTGGAAAGTGATTTGCCAAAGTAGTTAAGGGACTTAAGATCACACAGCTCAAAAGGAAGATCACCAGGCCATGAGCCCACACCTTTCCTCACCACATGCACTGCTCTATTGTTAACTGTTCTCAGCTTTCAGAGGGCAGTGAGGACTTGGCAACAGTCACGGCCTTGGCTATAAATGCTCTGGAGACAGTAATCTCAGAAGGGTGAGCTAATGGCATGCCTAGGAAAGGTTTCCCATCCTAAAGGTTCAGGCTAGTGCTTATCACTCTCCCTTGGACACCTGAGTCTCCTCGTTCAGGTAAAAGAAGGACTCGAGAAGAAATGGGATGCCCTGTACTGTAGGATGGATGGGGGAGGTGGAGACAGAATTAAACCTCATTCCTTCCTCCAAGGGCAAGAAGCTACTCAGCCTTCAATGACCCTGCTGTAAGATACCTCGTGGTGTTTGTGCCCTGATCTGTGGTCAGCGCTTCAGAGGGATGGGTTATGTCAAAATCTGGAAAATGTTAGTTTTCTGATTACTATTTTAGATCTGACTTTTTTTTTTACTTAAGCAATTAAAAACATTAAATATGGTGGGAAGATAACATAATGGTTATGCAGAAGACTTTCATGGAAGAAGCTCTGAGATCCCAAGTTCAATCCCCTGTACCATCAGAGGCCAGAGATGAGCAATACTCTGGTCTCTGTCTCATTAAATTAATTAATTAATTAATTAAAAAACCATTAAATGTGATACTATGGACATATTCTTTCATATGTTTGCCCATGTATCTTTAGCCTTAGCCTTTGTCATTTGTATCTTATATTTTAAACACATGTAAAAGAGTTTTTGAAAATGGTAGAATCATTCCCTCCTGAATTGAATTTTATTTTTAAAATTCATATGTATTTATTATTGCCACCAGGATTATCACTGGGGCTCAGTGCATGCTCAGTTATTTTACTCTCAATGCCCCCTCCCCTTTTGATGGAGAATGAAGAACAGATAAAAGTAAAGAGAGAGAGAGTCAGAAGGAGAGACTCCTGCAGAACTGCTCTTTTCCTCATGAATTACCCCCACACACACCTATCCCCAACAGGTGGGGACCAGAGGCCTGACTCTCTTGCATGGTAGTGTGTATACTTGCATGGTAGTGTGTATACTTGCATGGTAGTGTGTATATTCTCCTGGTCGGCCTCCACCTAGTCCTCCTTCTGAATTTTAAATTCATTCGAGGTTTTTCCCCTTGTAGCAGTGCTGTCATTTTTAAAATTTATATATATATATATATATATATATATATATATATTATCTTTATTTATTTATTGGATATAGACAGCCAGAAATCTGGAGGGAAGGGGGAGATAAGGAGAGAGACAGAGAGACACCTGCAACACTGCTTCACCACCTGCAAAGCTTTCCCTCTGCATGTGGGGACCAGGGGCTCAGAACCTGGTTCCTTGTGTACTGCAACATGTGTGCTCAGCCAGGTATGCCATTTCCTGCCCTGCTGTCACTGTTCTAGTGTTCCGCCAAATTCCTCTTAGCCCTCTCTCAGTTCTCAAATATTCTAAAGGTTTCTTACCTCCAGCACCCGAGACTTGCTGCATTGGGACTTGCTCTGGGTGAAGGAGTGTTGGCTTGACTAATATGGTGCACTATACCAGGTAGTCATGACTCCAGAGCATCCCTCAACAGCTGAAAGCTGAAGTTTGTCAATACACATAGGCACCCATCTCTGCTCTGCACTTGGAACATTCTGGCTTGTGTTTTTACTTTTAAGGTGACTCACAGTGATTCATACCTTTGGATGACCCCTTCCACTTACTCGGGCATGGGTAGAGCCTAAGAATTGCATTTACTTAGTAGCTATGGCAAATGGGATGACATCAGCTTAGCAGACCTGAGTGGAAATCTCCAGGATTTGCCCTTGGTAATGTCAGCGCCATGTTAGAAAATGGCACTGAAAGGGCTCTGTCACAAGTAACTGCAGGTTCTCTAAAGGAGCTAAGAGCTACAGCATACAGCCACTTGGAACTGATGCCTGCCATCACTATACACACTTACTGAAGGCCTTCAAACTTCAGAAAGAAATACAGTCTTAATGACATCTTGCTGGAAGTCTTGTGAGACTCCAAATTATAGGATCCTGGTAAACTATTCCCAGTCTCCTGACCCACAGAAACTGGTTTGAGATAATAAATATATGCTGTTTCAGGCTTCTCTCTGTGTAGCAATTTATTGCACAGCAGTAGGAAACAAATACGAATTTCTTATACAGCTTGCAGAGGGACCCAGGGATTGAGCCTCAATGGCTTTCAGTGGTAACTTGTTCATTACTGTACCTTTTCTAGGCTTTGTTCTATTTTATTTCCCATTTTCCTATCCTCCTACTGCTGCTTCTTGAAATCATCTACTGGTTCTCAAATATTCTCTTAGGATCTGCTTCTGGGAGAATTCATCTTGATATATTTTAGCAAATGGGTGCCTTATATTTAACTGTTATTTTAACCGCTTCATGGTGATATAGTTCACTTCATACAATTCATTCATTTAAAGGGTGGCACTTATTTTTAATATGGAGTCAGATAACTATCACAATTATAAATTTGAAACATTTTTTTTTCTTTTTCTTTTTTTATTGGGGAGGATTATTGGTTTACAGTCAACAATAAAATACAGTAACAAGAGAGACTTCCAGAGGTGGGGTTACGGAGCAGCAGCAGCTGTGCTTCTCTCCTCTCCTCTTCCAGGTCAACTAGGAATACCAAAGGAGACCACCTGGGACCGCAATAAGAAATGACTAGAATGACTTCAGAAACGAACCAAATCACCAGTGAGTGCAGACACGTGTGGCTGGTGGACAGAGAGGAGCCGAGGGAGAGATTAAATGGCTGGTAACAGTCCAGCAGTTTACCAGTTGAAGCATCACCTCCAGTCTGTCTCACCAAAAAGAAGACTGCTAAAGGGAGGAGCGGACTCCCTTAAGACTCACCAAATGCAAATGTGAGTCTCCATTGCTTCTGCCCTCAGAATCTGGCACAGTGTGGGGGAGGCTCGGTGCTGACACTAAGGGACAGAGAAATAACCAGGAAACACATCATACTCAATGGTGAAAAACTGGAAGCATTTCCCATCAGATCAGGTAGTAGACAGGGCCCACTATCACCATTACTATTCAACATAGAGTTGGAAGTTCTTGCCATAGCAATCAAGCAGGACAAGGAATTAAAGGCATACAGATTGGAAGAGAAGAAGTCAAACTCTCCCTATTTGCAGATGACATGATATTATACGTAGCAAAACCTAAGGAATCCATCAAGAAGCTTTTGGAAATCACGAGGCAATACAGTAAGGTGTCAGGCCACAAAATTAACATTTAAAAGTCAGTGACATTCCTCTATGCAAACACTAAATTAGAAGAAGTTGAAATCCAGAAATCAATTCTTCTTACTATAGCAAAAAAAATCAATAAAATATCTGGGAATAAACCTAACCAAAAAATTGTAAGACTTGTATACTGAAAATTATGAGTCAGTACTCAAAAAAACTGAAAAAGACACAAAGAAGTGGAAAGATATTCTATGTTTCTGTGTTGGAAGAATTAGCATAATTAAAATGAATATACTATCCAGAGCCATCTACAAATTTAATACTATCCCCATAAAGATCCCAACCACATATTTTAGGAGAAAAGAACAAATGCTACAAATGTTTATCTGGAAATAGAAAAGACCCAGAATTGCCAAAAAGAATCTTGAGAAGAAACAACAGAACTGGAGGCATCACACTCCCAGATCTCAAATTGTATTATAGGGTCCTTGTCATCAAAACTGCTTGGTACTGGAACATGAAAAGACTCACTGACCAGTGGAAGAGAATTGAGAGCCCAGAAGTAAGTCCCCACACCTATGGACATCTAATCTTTGACAAAGGTGCCCAGACTATTAAATGGGGAAAGCAGAGTCTCTTCAACAAATGGTGTTGGAAACAATGGGTTGAAACATGCAGAAGAATGAAACTGAACCACTATATTTCACCAAACACAAAGGGAAATTACAAGTGAATCAAGGACTTGGATGTTAGACCTAAAACTATCAGATACTTAGAGGAAACTATTGGCAGAACTCTTTTCCACATAAATTTTAAAGACATCTTCAATGAAATAAATCCAATTACAAAGAAGACTAGGGCAAGCATAAACCTATGGGACTAGATCAAATTAAAAAGCTTCTGAAACAGCTAAAGAAACCACTACTCAAACCAAGAAACCCCTCAGAGAATGTGAAAAGATCTTTACATACCATACATCAGACAAGAGGTTAATAACCAAAATATATAAAGAACTTCCCAAACTCAACAACAATAAAATAAGTAACTCCATCCAAAAATGGGGAGACAATATGGGCAGAATATTCACCACAGAAGAGATCCAAAAGCCGAAGAAACACATGAAAAAAATGTTCCATGTCTTTGATTGTCAGAGAAATGCAAATAAAGACAACAATGAGTTATAACTTCACTCCTGTAAGAATGTCATACATCAGAAAAGATAACAGCAGTAAATGCTGGAGAGGTTGTGGGGTCAAAGTAACCCTCCTGCACTGCTGGTGGGAATGTAAATAGATCCAACCTCTGTGGAGAGCAGTCTGGAGAACTCTCAGAAGGCTAGAAATGGACCTACCCTATGATCCTGCAATTCCTCTCCTGGGGATATATCCTAAGGAACCCAACACACCTGTCCAAAAAGATCTGTGTACACATATGTTCTTAGCAGCACAATCTATAATAGCCAAAACCTGGAAGTAACCCAAGTGTCCAACAACAGATGAGTGGCTGAGTAAGTTGTGGTATATATATAATAATATATATAATCATATATATATAATTATATATAACATATAATAATATATAATTATTTTTATATTATATATAAATAACATATAAGATAGTAATATATATATATATATATACTGCTCAGCTATAAAAAATGGTGACTTCACAGTTTTCAGCCTATCTTGGATGGACCTTAAAAAATTCATGTTAAGTGAAATATGCCAGAAACAGAAGGATAAATATGGGATGATCTCACTCTCAGGCAGAAGTTGAAAAACAAGATCAGAAGAGAAAACACAGGTAGAACCTGAACTGGAATTGGCGTGTTGCACCCAAGTTAAAGACTCTGGGGTGGGTGGTGGGGAGACTACAGGTCCAAAAAGGATGACCGAGGACTTAGTGGGGGTTGTATTGTTATATGGAAAACTGGGAAATGTTATGCATGTACAAACTAATGTATTTACATTATTTTTACATTATTTTACATTATTTACATTAATTCACTAATAGAGAAATTAAAATTAAAAAGGAAAGGAAAAAACAGAAAAAATACAGTAACAAAAAATAAAATTTAGTAGTTTGTACATGTAGAACATTTCTAAATTTTCCACATAACAATTCAACTCCCTCTAAGTCATCTGACACCATGTTCCAGAATGTGAAACACCCTCACCCACCTCACCAACCCCAGAGTCTTACTTTGCTACAATACAACAAACTCAGTCCAAGTGTTTTCTTATTTTTCAACTTTTTATGTTATTATTCGCTATTCAATAATGATCCACAAGAGTGTGAGATAAGAGGGGTACAATTCCATACAATTCCCACCTCAGTGTGCCATATCCCATCCTCTTCATTGGAAAGTTCCCTATTTATATTCCTTTGGGAGTATGTACCAAATATTTCTAAGGGGGACAGAAGGTCGGACGTCTGGCTTTCTGATTTCTTCTCTGCTGAACATGGGCATTGACAATTGCCAGGCTGTCTCTACCTTTCCCTAGTAGGGTAGGGCTCTGGGGGGGTGTGTGTGTGCCACTCTACCTTTTTTTTTAATTTCTTTATTGGGGGATTAATGGTTTACAGTCAACAGTAAAATACAGTAGTTTGTACATGCATAACATTTCCCAATTTTCTACATAACAATACAACCCCCATTAGGTTCTCCTCTGCCATCATGTTTCAGGACCTGAACCCTCCCCTCCACTCCAGAGTCTCTTACTTTGGTGCAATACACCAACTCTAGTCCAAGTTCTGCTTAGTGTTTTCCCTTCTGATCTTGTTTTTCAACTTCTGTGTATGAGTGAGATCATCCTATATTCATCCCTCTCTTTCTGACTTATCTCATTTAACATGATTCCTTCAAGATCCAGCCAAGATGAGGTGAAGAAGGTGAATTCACCATTTTTAATAACTGAGTAGGATTCATATAGACCACAACTTGCTCAGCCACTCATCTGTTGTTGGATACCTGGGTTACTTCTAGGTTTTGGCTATTAGAAATCGTGCTGCTAGGAACATAAGTATACACAAATCTTTTTGGATGGGTGTGTTTGGTTCCTTAGGATATATCCCCAGGAGAGGAATTGCAGGATCATAGGGAAAGTCCACTTCTAGCCTTCGGAGTGTCATTTAGACTGCTCTCTACAGGGGTTGGACCAATTTACATTCCCACCAGCAGCAATGGGGATTCACAGTTGTAAATTGGTGTGTTTTAGGTGATTTTTCTCTTCCCTTCAGTAGTTTTTTTGTTGATAAAACTCTGACTGGAGGTGGTGTGTCCACTGGCAAACTACTGGATTAGTACCAGCCACTCCGGAGTACAAGCTTTTAGCCCCAGGACTCTCCCCTTAAACCCCTCTCTCTTCATGAGCAACATATGTTTGCACTCACCGGTGGTTTGGTGGGTTCCTGTAGCAATCCTAGTCTTATCTTGTTACATTTTCAGGTGATCTTTTTTGCTATTCCTAGTTGATCAGGGAGAGCAAAACACAGCTGTTGCTATTTCATAGCCATGCTTCTGGAAGTATCCAATTTAGAACATTTATACCACCCTGAAAAGAACTTTGTGTTAGAAGCATTTCCCCACTTTCTATGCCTTCACCTCACTCCAACTGAAAGCAGCTCCAACCTATTTTCCGTGTGTGCATATTCACCTTTATTAAATATGTCACAGAAACTGAATTATAAAAAGAAGATGTGTGGTTCTTTGTGGTTGACATTTTTCATTAAAGCCTATTTTCAAGATTCACCAGCATTGCAGCATATTTCATGACATCTCCTTTTTTGGTCTAGAATCCCATATGTGAATGTACCTTATTTTTATCTACTCATCCACTTAATGGGCTTTTGGTTTTATTTCCACAGTTTTTCGTTACAAATCATGTAATATATATTTATATACATTTTTTTGCATAAATGTGCCTTCATTTCTCTTGGGCATATTCCACCCAGCAGTGGAATTACTGAGTCATACAGTAATTCTATTTAGCAGTTTAAGGACAAGTGAAACTCATTTTCAAAATGTTTACAGAATTTTTACATTGCCACCTGCTGTGTACCAGGACTGAGTTCTCCACATACTTGCCAATACTTATTATTGTGTTAGCTATTTGACTATATTCATAATGGGGAGGTGTGAGGTGTTTCCTTGTGGTTTTGATGCTTTCTCTTGTCTATTTGATGATGGGCGTTCTAATGGTGTGAGGAGGTACCACTTGGTAATTTTGAGGATTAGTGATACTGAATGTGCCCCTTATAATAATGAAGTCGGCCATTTGGATGCTGCCTTTGAAAAATTTCTGTTTTGTTACTATTTACCTTTGTGACGAATCATTTAGTTACTTTGGATATTAATGCCTTATCAGATTAAATTATTTACAGGCATTTTACATACCCTATAAGTTACCTTTCCTTTATTTTTTCTTTGTTTCTTCTGTTTTATAGTGCTTTTTTGTTGTCTATAATTTGAATGCTTACTGAATTTTTATTTATTTATTTATTTATTTGTAGCTTGTGCTTTTTTTGTATTGGGCCTTTTGGTATCAGATGTTGACATTGTAAACACCATTGTCAGAGAGTTTCTTCCATATCTTTTCTTCTAGTTTCATGACATCTAGCTCTATGTTTGTCTTTACCCATCCAAGTTAATTTTTGTGAGTGGTGTGAGATATTCACTTTTATATTTCTGCTAGTGATTACCTAGTTTTCCCAGACTATTTGATGAAAATACTGTCTTTTCCCCATTGGCTGTCCTTAACTCCTTTGTCAAATACTACTGATGATTATCCATTAACTCTCTAATCTATTCCACTGGTCTACACATCTTTTTATACTAGCACCAAGTTATATTGCTATAGATTTGTTCGATAATTTAAATGTGCAAGTACTCCTTTTACTTATGCTACGGCTTTGCCTAATAAGAATTTTTGTGATATCCTGCAATTAATTAATTGATTAATTTACTTGGACACTAAGGTTTTTTGCTGAGGCTCTGTGTCTGTATAATTCTACTATTTCCCGAAGTGCCAGGCACAGCCCACCGCCCCCCCCCCCCCATATTATCCTGTCTTCCAAGATAGAGGGAAAATGGCAGAAAGGGAGAGGAAGACAAAGAGATAAGGACAGAAATGAGAGAACTGTTCTACAACTAGTCAAGTTTCATAGTGCAGATGCTCTTAGGGATGATTGGGTGCTCCAGCCCAGATCCTCACCTGAGATGAAGAGTGTTCTGTGCAGGCTGAGTATCTTCCAACCCCACGTCCTGAAAATTTTAGGTTTTTTTTTTTCTGCGATAAGTTTCTTTGGAATTTTTATAGCAATTTTCAATTAATAAAATAAATTGACAGTTTGAGCATATCCACAATATTCTTCTGATCCATGAGCATATTTTCATTTCATCACTTTTGTACTTTTTTTATTTTTTTGCCTCCAGAGTTATCGATGGGACTCAGTGCCAGCACCACTAATCCACTCCTCCTGGGGGACATTTGTCCCCTTATTTTTTATTGGATAGGACAGAGAGAGAGTGAGAGAGGAGGGGGAGGGAGAGAGAAAAACAGACACCTACATACCCGCTTTACCCCTTATGAAGCATCCCTCCTACATGTGGAGAGCTGGGGGCTCAAACGTGGATGCCTGGGTGCTTAGTATTTTTGTGCACTTAACCCCAGTTTTGTACATTTTTAAACAATTTTTTAAAATTTTTTATTTAAGAAAGGATTAATGAACAAAAACATAAGGTAGGAGGGGTACAACTCCACACAATTCCCACCACCCAATATCCATAACCCACCCCCTCCCATGATAGCTTTCCCATTCTCTAGCCCTCTGGGAGCATGGACCCAGGGTCGTTGAGGGTTGCAGAAGGTAGAAGGTCTGGCTTCTGTAAGTGCTTCCCCGCTGAACATGGGCGTTGACTGGTCGGTCCATACTCCCAGTCTGCCTCTCTCTTTCCCTAGTAAGGTGTGTCTCTGGGGAAGCTGTGCTCCAGGACACATTGGTGGGGTCTTCAATCCAGGGAAGCCTGGCCAGCATCCTGGTGGCATCTGGAACCTGGTGATTGAAAAGAGAGTTAACATACGAAGCCAAACAATTTTTTGAGCAAGTTTTGTACATTTTTATTACAAAAATCTTTCATTTCTTTAGATAAATTTATTCCTAAGTATCTTATTTTCTTGATGCTACTATAAATATTTCTTTTTCAGGTGTTTCATTGTTTATACAAGTACAACTGATTTTTGTATGCTTATTTTACATCTTAAAACTATTGAATTTATCATGACTTTATCATGGTATATACCATGTCATCTGTAAATGATGGCAGTGCTAACTTTTTTTTCTCATTCAAATTCCTTTCATTTCTTTGCTTTGCCTAATTTCTCTAGTGAGCATTTTTCTGTTCTGTTAAATATATGAAAAAATAGTGAAAGAATGGGTTTGTATTTATCTCTATAGGTGTGTGTGTGTGTGTGTGTGTGTGTGTGTGTGTGTGTGTGTGTGTGTGACTGGTGGATCATGTGACAGATCCATTTTTTTCTCCTTTGAAAAGTCTCCATACTATTTTCTATAGAGGTTGGACATTCCCACCAACAGTGGATAGGGTCCTGTTCTCTAGATTCTCACCTACACTTGTTGTTTCTGGTCTTTTAAATGTAGATCATCCTTACAGGTCTTGATCTGAAGCTGAGTATGGCCATCAGTAAGTCCTCATTGGTGAAGTGGCATTCCATAACTCCTCCCTCCTCCTTCTTTCCTTCCTTTCTTCCTTCCTTCCTTCCTTCCTCCCTCCCTCCCTCCCTCCCTTCCTTCCTTCCTTCCTTTCTCTTTTTATTCCTTTCATAAGACAGAAAGAAATTGTGAGGGGAGGGGAAGATAGAGAGGGAAAGAGAATGAGCGATACCTGAAGCACTGCTTCTCAGCTTGCAAAGCTTTCCCTCTGCAGGTAGGGACTAGGAGCTTGAATCTAATTCCTTGTACATTCCATCATATGCTCTCCATCAGTGTGCCACCACCCAACTCCCTTTTAGTTTTTCTATAGCGTTGCTTTTTTCTGGGGTGTCAGACAGTTGGAATTATCCATGTTTTTCACAGTGACTTTATTCATTTAGCAGTATGCATTTAAGATGGCTTCATATCTTTTCACATGGTGAAGCTCATTTTGTTTGTTTGTTTTTTATAAATTTTTTTAGTTTATTTTTATTTATTTATTTACTCACTTTTGTTGCTCTTGTTTTATTATTGTTGTTGTTGTTGGATAGGACAGAGAGAACTAGAGAGAGGAGGGGAACAAAGAGAGTGGGAAAGAAAGATAGACACCTGCAGACCTGCTTCACTGCTTGTGAAGTGACTCCCCTGCAGATGGGAAGCCAGGAGCTCAAACCGGGATCCTTCAACTGGTCCTTGCACTTTGTGCCAAGTGTGATTAACTGTTGCACTACTTCCACACCCCCAAATTCACCTGCAGGGGGGTCGCTTCACAAGCAGTGAAACAGGTCTGCAGGTGTCTATCTTTCTCTCTCCCTCTCTGTCTTCCCCTCCTCTCTCCATTTCTCTCTGTCCTATCCAACAACAACTGGGATTCTTATACCAGTCCTTGCGCTTTGTGCCACCTACACTTAATCCACTGCGCTACCACCCGACTCCCCTCATTTAGTTTTTATTGCTGAATAGTAATTGCTACACAATGTGCCAAGGTTTATCTGTTGACACAATGAGTGGCATTTTAGTTTCATCCAACTTTCAGCAATTAAGAATAAAACTGCTATAACAATTAATGTGCATATTTTTATGTAGAGTATTTCAACTCATTTGGGCAAATACCTAGAAGCACAATTCTGAAATGAATCAGTCTATGTTTGTGAATGTAGAAAACTGCCAAATTTTCTTCCCAAGAGTAGTTCTACCATATTGCAGCCCCACCGGCGATGAATTATGGTTCTTGCAGCTTCACATCCTCACTAGCATTTGATATTAGTGTACTGGATTTTAGTCGCTTGATAATTATGTAGTGTTTCATCATGAGTTTCATTTTAACTTAATCTTCTGTGGTGCCCTTGTATGGAACAAATCCTAGCTAATATTTGTATATAATCATTCGTGAGCTGTCCATTCTTTTGCCTAATTTTTAATTGGGCTGTTTGTTTCTTTAGTTTTTTTAAAATTTTTATTTATAAAAAGGAAACATTGACTAAACTATAGGATAAGAGGGGTACAACTCCACACAATTCCCACTACCAGAACTCTGTATCCCATCCCCTCCCCTGATAGCTTTCCTATTCTTTATCCCTCTGGACCCAGGGTCACTATGGGTTGCAGAAGGTGGAAGGTCTGGCTTCTATAATTGCTTCTCCACTGAACATGGGCATTGACAGGTTGATTCATACTCCCAGACTGTCTCTCTCTTTCCCTAGTGGGGTAGAACTCTGGGGAAGCTGGGCTCCAGGAAACATTGCTGGGTTTTCTTCCCAGGGAAGTCCAGATGGCATCATGGTAGCATCTGGAACCTGGTGACTGAAAAAAGAGTTAACATATAGAGCCAAATAAATTGTTAACTAATCATGAACCTAAAGGCTGGAATAGTTCAGATGAAGAGTTGGGGGGGGGGGGGTCCTCCGTTTTGTAGGTAGTTAGTAGGCCTATTTTAGTTATTAGTTATATTCCAAAAGGCTCATGACTATACTAGATTTTTTTTTTCTGAGCCTGACATCTGATATGCAGGTGGATCCAAGTTATTGTCTGGGGAGATGAGGTCATGGCTGGAAAAAGGGCCAGAAAGCTGGATCAGGGTGTCTCTTTAGTTTTAAGTTTTCAAGTTTCTTTGTATATACTAGATTCAAGTGCTTTATCATATATTTGCAAACATTTTCTCCTAGTATGTGACTTGCCTTCTCCTTAATTGTTTGTTGTACAAAGAAAACAAATAATTTTATTAAAACCTGGCAAGAGTTTTTTTTCAAGGGTTGTGTTTTTATTATCTGTCAGTATTGCTGCTTAACTCAAGGACACCTCTGTTTCCTCTTATTGTAAAGACATTTTACGGTTTTGTGTTTGCTATACAGATTCAACCATATGTAGTTATTATTTGTCAGAAGTATCAGGTTGAGTGTTGTTTCAATATTTTGTATGCAGATGTTGAGTTGTTTTAGTACTCTTTCCCCCTTTGGATTGTCTCTGCATTTTTAGCAAAGATCAGTTTACTCTTCTTGTGTTTCTATTTTCTACCTCTCCATTATGTTTCACTGATCTATTTATGCACATTTCTGTCAACACCACACTGTTCCTATTGTTATAGTTACCACAGTAAATATCCTGGTTGAGCAATATTAGTCTTCTGTATTTGTTCTGTAATTTTTTTTTAATTTACTTTTATGAAAGAGGGAAAGCAAGGTTGGTGCATCCCTTTAGCATTGACTAGTTGTGATGCTGAGAACTGAACCTGGGACCTTTGTCTTGGACAAGAAAATCCCATTGTTAACATGATGAACTACCTCCCCAACCCTGGCTCTGCTATGTATGTATGTTTCTTTCTTTCTTTCTTTCTTTCTTTCTTTCTTTCTTTCTTTTCTTTCTTTCTTTCACTATCATGATTACCATTCTTTATCTTCTGCCTTTTCATAGACACATTTTAACCAGTTTATTGATATCCACTAAGTAAATTGCTTACTATTAAGTTTACATTGACTTATTGCAATTTGGAGTCAAATGATCTACTACTGAGCTATAACTCCACTTACTGGTCAATTTGGGAATAAATAAAAGTTTAAGAATATGTTGTCTTCCTATACATGAAATATCTATCCAGTTATTTTAGTGCTTTAATTTCTAGCATTATAGAGTAAACTAGTTGTCTTTATAGTTCTCAGTTATTGAACATTTTGTAATTACACCATAGTACATTTTGGAGTGTGGCAATGTAAATATATAATTTTTTTGTCTTTGTCAAGGCTTTACTATACATATACATATGCATATGGAGAGAGAGAGAGAGAGTGAGCCCATGAAAGAGAGAAAGAGACAGTGAAGGAAGGGAGCTACAGCACTGAAGACTTCCTCTGTGTGGTGGAGACTGGACTCAAATCTGGGTCACACTCACACAACGTAAAGCAGCATACTGTTAAGTGATCTATTCTGCCGGCTATATTAATGTTTTTCATTTCAAATTCTGTTAGCTTATTGATTGTGTTTAGGGAAGTGATCATATTTTAAAAGCTGTTAATGTTGAATCCTTTAAGCTGGCTATATTCACTTGCTATTTCCAGGAGGTTTTTTTTTCTTTTTAATATTTTAATTTTAATTCTTTGGAATTTTGAAGCCATCTGCAAACAAAGGTGTTTTGTTTCTACTACTCTGTATATATCTATTATATTTCATTATTGCATATGATTGCATTTCTCTCTCTGTCTGTCTTAAATGAAAAGAATGAAAAAGTTGGCCCAGGTGTACTGGAATTAGGCATATACAAGGAACTCTTTCTACCAAAAAAAAAAATTTCTGCCTTTATTGATATTCTCTATGATGAATTACTGTCACCACTATATACATATTTTTACTTTTTTTAAAAAGCCTTGGTTTTTATCATTTATAATAGCTACATTGAAATGTTTGTGAAATGTGTCATATTTTCTTATTTGTTTCACAAATTCTGTTTTTTTAATTTTTTAAAATTTCTTTTTTTCAAGTTTTTTTAATTAATTAATTTATTACCTTTTGTTGCCCTTGTTGCTTTATTGTTGTAATTATTATTGTCATCATTGTTGGATAGGACAGAGGGTAATGGAAAGAGGAGGGAAACAGGGAGGAGGAGAAAAAGATAGATACCTGCAGACCTGCTTTACCGCCTGTAAAGCGACTCCCCTACAGGTGGGGAGCCGGGGGTTTGAACCAGGACCCTTATGCCAGTCCTTGCACTTGGCATCACATGTGCTTAACTTTAACTCACTGCACTACCACCCAACTCCCTTTAAATTTCTATTTATAAAAAGGAAACACTGACAAAAACCATAGGATAAGAAGGGTACAACTCCACACAGTTCCCACCAACAGAACTCTGCATCCCATTCCTTCCCCTGATAGCCTTCCTATTCCTCATCCCTCTGGGAGTATGGACCCAGGGCCACCATAGGGTTAAGAAGGTGGAAGGTTTGGCCTCCACAATTGCTTTCTCACTGAACATGGGCATTGGCAGGTCTATCAATACTCACAGCCTGTCCCTCTCTTTCCCTAGTGGGGCAGAGCTCTGGGGAAGCGGGGCTCCAGGACATTTTGGTGGGTCTTATGCCTAGGGAAGTCCAGCTGGCATCATGGTAGCATCTGGAACCTGGTGGCTGAAAAAAGAGTCAATATGTAAATGCAAACAAATTGTTGACTAATCATGAACCTAAAGGCTGGAATAGTGCAGGTGAAGATTTGAGGGTCTCTCTTTTGTAGCTAGATAGTAGGCCTATTTTAGTTATATTCCAAAAAGCCCATGACTAGTTTTTTGTTTATTTTTTTCCTGAGCCTGATATTTAATATGCAGGTGGATCCAAGCTATTATCTCGGAAGATGATGTCATGGCTGGAAAAAGGGCTAGAAAGCTGGATCAGGGAAGAGAGTAGCTCCCAAATATGGGAAATTTATGTTTCAGGCAATATAGCAATTATGGATGCTTCTTTTCTTTTTTATTTTTTATTTATCAAAAGGAAATACTGACAAACCATAGGATAAGAGGGGTACAACTGGGGCAGAGCCAAGATGGTGACTTGGAGGCAGCTGCGTGAGCTCCGACAACAACAGTTGGAAATGGTAAGATACCTGGCCGTCAACAGGATGGACAATAAGGGGTCCTAAGTGTGACACCAAGGAGGTGACTATAGCTCAATTCGGGTTAGAAAACAGAGAAAAAAATAAAGGAATTTTTTTTATTATTTCTGAAGGGCACCCCTATCCCTCACCCTATAACCAGACCCCAGGGCTGGAGAGCTGCTACTAGCAGGCTCCCTGCTGAGCTTTTTTCTTTACCAAGATTCCTGGCTCACCAGGGGTGTGATTCCAATCCTTTTCCTTTCTGATTCCCTTTGCTCTTTTCTTTTCTTTCTAAGTGGCTCAAGCTCAATGGGAGTGACAATATATCTGACCAATCAGAACCTCACCCTGCCTGGGAAAGACTACCTGGAGGTTTTTTTTGTTTGTTTGTTTGTTTTTAAAATAATTGGCTGTTTTTGCTCAGGTTGCCTGAGCCAATCGGGAGCCATCCAAGCTGCAGATTGACTCAGGTTTTTTTACTCTGTTACATTTTATTATTACTAATATATATGTGTGTGTGTGTGTGTGTGTGTGTGTGTGTGTGTGTGTCCCATCCACCCCCCCTTTCAGGTTGACCAAGATTAACTTTTAGTGTATTTTCCATTGCTAGGTGACTGGATGTCCTATGCATTGTGAGAGGAACTTGTTTCACTCTACCAACCTCCTCTATCCACTCTCCCCTTTCTCTCTCCTTCTAGCTAATTAAAAAAAAAAAACCTCTTTCCTTTCACTGATCTGTTTTTTCTTTTCTTTTTTTTTCCCCTCATTTTTGTCTTTTCTGACTTCCTCCTTCTGCTTTCTGAATTCACTGATACTCATTTGTGAATTATTTTTGGGAAGAAATCTGACTCAGAGTGGATTCTCTTTGTGTGTGTCTCTTCTCTACTTCCCTTTCTCCTCTTGCTATCCCTAGAATTTACAGTGGACAGTAGATTTGCATAATTGTCTATTCTTGCTATCCCTTTTTCTGTCTCTTTCTTTTTCATTTGGACCTGGTTGCTATTTTTTCTTGGACTGGAATCATTGTTTGGCTAACTGGTATTGGTTAAACTGCTTCAATCCTTGCTTCAGTTACTATTGTAATTTCCGAGGTTGGTGACTGCATTTGTCATAAAGGTGTTTAGTATAGCGTGGTTTGTATTCAAAACACAACAACTGAAGAACAACAGAACGTAAAAATAAAAAACACATCAATAAAAAAATGGTTAAACCAAGAGCAAATAAAACTGCTACTACAATGAATGAAGACAGGAGCCCAGAAGAAACTACAAATCACTCAGAAGTAACCATAGATAAGAAAAGTATGCAAGCAATAGTAAACTTAATAATCACAGAAATGAAGACAACCATGGAGGAAAGGGCTAGCAGAATTCCTCCACACAATTCCCACCACCAGAACTCTGTATCCCATCTCCTCCCTTGATAGATTTCCTATTCTTTATCCCTCTGGGAGTATCAACCCAAAGTCATTATGGGATGCAGAAGGTGGAAGGTCTGGCTTCTGTAATTGCTTCTCCACTGAACATGGGCATTGACAGGTCGATCCATACTCCCAGCTGCGTCTCTCTTTCCCTAGTGGGGTGGGGATCTGGGAAATCGTATCTCCAGGAGATATCGGTGGAGTTTTCTTTCCAGGGAAGTCTGGTTGGCAGCATGCTAGCATTTGGAACCTGGTGGTTGAAAAGAGAGTTAACATATAAAGCCAAACAAGTTGTTTACTAATCATGAACCTAAAGGCTGGAGTAGCGCAAATGAAGAATGGGGGTGGGGGGGTCTCTGTTTTGTAGATAGCTAGTAGGCATATTTTAGTTATATCCCAAAGGGCCTGTGGCTATACTAGTTTTTTTGTTTTGTTTTGTTTTGATTTTTCCCTGAGCCTGAAATCTGATATGCAGGAGGATCCAAGTTATTGTCTGAGGAGATGATGTTATGGCTGGAAAAAAGACCAGAAAGCTGTATCAGGGTAGAGAATAGCTCCCAAATATGGAAAAGGTATATAAATATTGTGGACTAAAAAACCCCATTGACTTGATCTGATCTAGGGTCCATAATCAGCTTAGGAGCCTATGTGACCTCTGCATCTCTGTAGATCTGAGCTCACATTCTGTGGTCATGAGTAGGAACATTCCAAGCTGCCCCAATATCAAGACCCATCTTCCTCAGGTGTAGCATAGAGTATGTTGTACAGCCTCCCTTCGGAGGATCAAACATTATCAACTATTGTTGATCCACGTTGAGGGCAAGGTCCTATGGGGGCCCACAAAGGGGTCTGTTTTGTTGTTCCTGATAAAGATGGCCAGTAACAGTGGAGAGAGGAATCTGTTCAAGGTCTAGGCCTATCATGTCTGTTTGGGAATCTCTGAACCCCCCAAATAGTACTCCAGCTGATGGGGTGGCCTGATAGTGACTAAAGAGTCATCATTAAAGTATGCCAGTCTCTTGCCCTTATTCAGCTTTTGCAGTCCTTGCTTTGATAAGGATAGCTTGAGAGTGAGTGAGGGAAGTATAATATGAAATATGTGAGGAGGGTATTTAAGTCTAAGCAGAGAGTTTTTCATTATGAACTTCATACTGACTCACTGCAAACTATTGTTACTATTGCTTTCAGGTATATATTTTGCCCTAGTTTATGGATACATGTGAACATATGCTCTATCTCATGATACCTGTTCTATATCTAGGTTTTGGGATTTTGTTAGGAAGTGAATCACCTGGAATGGGATTAGAAAATCTTATGAAAGGAAAGGTCTCACCCTGATATGCATCTAAAGGTCTAAAGTAATGAGGCTGAAGGATTGACATTCCATGCCTGAAGTCTCTGGACACAGTCTGAAGTGAAGCATACTGAGGTGGTACTCGTTGTGTTGATTGGGTTGGGATCAGCAGATGTGATATCATTTGGTATGAATTGAGAAAAGCTTGCAGGGAAGTGTGCCCCACTCTAGAGGTTCCAGGACTGGGGAAATATAGGCTCTATAGAGAAGTGGGAGGTTCCTGCTGTCTTAGGGCTTAAGAAGGCAAAACATTGTGATTGCTATGGATGCTAATTTTCTTACTACTACTCTTCTGGGGCCTATCATTTGCTTCTTTTGGCTTGCTTGTATTTGCTTAGAAATTGTCTGGGGCCAGGGATGGCGCACCTGGTTAAGTGCTCACATTATGGTCCGCCAGGACTTACATTTAAGCTCTTGGTCCCCACCTGCAGGGAAAAAGCTTCATAAGTGGTGAAGCAGGGCTGCAGGTGTCTCTTCTCCTTCTTCTAGCGTTTGCCCTTCTTCCGTAGCCAGTCAACAGCGTCAGGTTGAAAGCTGTCAGGAGCTGCTTGTTGCTGGCTTTGAAAGTGACTGGGATCCATGTGGATTCAGTCGGCTAGGAAGGATCATCAGTTTCCCCAATGAACAAGTACTCACGGGATGCACCACGAGAAGGTCGATCCAATGCATCCCAGGTGTCTCTCAGTCTCTTTCCCTCTCTATCTCCCCTTCCCCCTCTTAATTTTTCTCTGTCTCTATCCAATAGTAAAATAAAATAAAATAGAGAAATTGTCTGGATAATTTGAATGAACTGTATTCATCCCTCAGCATATAACCTCCAGTGGTGCTTCTTGGAAGGTACAATCTTGGGCAAGTACAAGGTCACTTTAAACCCTTCAGGGTCCCTTGTGGGGGATGACAGGGATTCAAGCCAATCTCATGAAAAGCCCTTTTTCTGGGTATTTTTGTTGCCTGGTTTCACTTGGTTTGTCTCCATTGATATCAGACTTAACTGCTCACCTCTACTAAGTTACTGCTATTTTTCTATTATTTTCACCAACACCCTGGGTCATAAACTGTTCCATAATTTGACTGCAGGCTTAGTCTTCAAGGCTTAGTTCAACCCTAGGAAGGCTCTTCTCAGTTGTCTCTTTTTCCTGCTTCTTTCTGTTGGAATAGCTGGTTTACTAGCTACTAGCTGCTTATTTGCTAGCATGAAACTGCCACCAGGTGGTTGATTGTTCACTATTAGATTCTTGTTTGTGACACCACCCTTGGCTCGTAGGTTCCTGCTTTGATCCAAATTAAGTCAGTTCTCACAGGTGGAAGGTTTTGGAACTCTCCCTTGTTATTTCTTACCTCTCTCCATAGCAAAAAACACTGCCAGTATTCCTGTGAGCAACCCACTTCTCCAAGTGACAGTCTGACAGCCCTGCTCTACAAATAGGACACCAGATGGAAAGGGCAGCCCCTTCTTTCAGTGACTTGCCTCTTTCTGTACAGGATGCTGGGCCTGTGAATGCTTTGCTGCAAGAATGGAAGAGAGGACAGTATTCTGTCTCCTGTACCTTGTGAGTCAGTGCTGGGTCGAGGGAGGAAAGCCCAGACATCTAAGCTGCATTTTCTGGGAAAGGAATTTCTGTAACACAAACCCATAGGAGAAGAGATCGCTGTCAAGAAAGCTTTGCCAAGTTCTACCAGTTGAGCCATTTTCTAGTTGTGTCTGTGAGGTCGTAAAGGACAGACATGTTGATGATTGATTGCATTAAGACTTTCTGATCTGACAGGACATGTCTCAGGTCTGCGCTGTTGGGGTGTGGGCAACCATAAGAAATTGGACGTCAAAGGAGATACTGATTCCAGAAGGAAAGCTTCCCAGTCAGAGTTCCACAGACAGATGGGTCTGCGCTGGTGGAAAAGGAAACAGGTGCTTCCTGAGACTGTCTTTGCTCTGTACACCGCCATTTATGGTGTCACTGCATGAGGCATTAGCAGCAGAAGGGGGACTTGAACACTGGGGGACTTGAACACTTGAGAACTTCAACACAGGTTTGTCTTCCTAGTGGGAAATCTACCTTTGGCCTCTGGCTGATTGTGGTTTTTTTTTTGTTTGTTTGTTTTTGGTGAGAGCTTTGAGGGCAGGAGTGAGATAGCATAATGGTTATGCAAAGGACTCTCATGCCTGAGGCACCATTGTCCCTTGTTCAATCAATCAGCTCTACCATAAATCACAGTTGAGCAAGTGCTTTGGTCTCAGTGTAGCCACCTGCCACCTACTGCACCCCCCACCACTACACACATTAAAAGTAAATGAATTTTTGAGTATACTTTTAAGTACTGTGCTTGGACTCTTGGAAAGACCTCATCATGAGTTCCCATAGTCTTCCCCTGATAGCCCGTCTGTATCTAAAATTTCCTGGAGTCCTTCAGTTTCATTGCTTGCTTTGTGTGTAGCAATATTCTGACGTTTATTTTTACTGTTTCTCTTGTTGTTTGTGCATTTATTGGGCTGCTTGTTGCTGAGCCAAAGGGTGGTGCTATTCTTGTCACTTGTTTAATACTAGATGGTAGTGGAGGTGGAGGTTGGGGTTATGTTCCTTATTATCCCCTTGAGCTGTTTTAAACTCTAGGTAGAGTGTGTATATGGCTTCTCTGTTAGATCTCAGTCTGAATTTGAGCCGGGGTGAGGGGGGGTTCTTGTTACTCCATGGCAGTTGTGTTTGAAGAAGCAGGACTGAGTTGACCATTTGGCCGCCAGCTGCCGCAAATGACCTTCTGAATGTTTGTCGTAGTTGAGGGAGGGGGCCAGACTACACAGGCCTGGCAAATACCCTGCTGCTGTGGTGCGACCCCACCACCAGCTCAGCAGATTCTCACCCCCAAGGCCATGGGCCAAAGCTCAAGGGTCACCCCCTCTCAGGCTCACTATATTATCATACAAAACATGTTTTTTGTTGTTGTCCTGAACTGACTTTTCTGATAGAAGGGGAGAGGGAAGACACTGAAGCATCCCCCAGTGTGGTGGGGGCTGGGCTCATATGCAAGGCAAGGCTGACACCCTCCCAGGTGAGCTATCTTGTCAACACCTTAGAATACTTTCATCAGGGGTCGGGCGGTGGCGCAGTGGGTTAAGCGCATGTGGCGCAAAGCACAAGGACCGGCGTAAGCATCCCAGTTCGAGACCCGGCTCCCCACCTGCAGGGAAGTCGCTTCACAGATGGTGAAGCAGGTCTGCAGGTGTCTTTCTCTCCCCCTCTCTGTCTTCCCCTCCTCTCTCCATCTCTCTCTGTCCTATCCAACAACGAACAACATCAACAATGGCAATAATAATAACCACAACGAGGCCACAACAAAAGGGGGAAAAATGGCCTGCAGGAGCGGTGGATTCATGGTGTAGGCACCGAGCCCAGCAATAACCCTGGAGGAAAAAAAAAAAAAAAGAATACTTTTATCACCTTACACAGTTTTTGTGTATCATCAATTCACCTTTGCACTGCCCCTAGTGCCTACTATGTGAAGGGAACACTTTGCAAAACCTCTGGGAGGCCCAGTTCTTTCATTAAACCCATTTTACTGGCAAAATGATTGAGACACAACAAAATCTGATAGAATTATGCAGAGCTTGCTCAGGTATTCAAAGGGAGGAGGGAACCAAACTTTGAGGTCAGCACTGTTGATCAGTATATACCATATTTCCTCCAGAGTGTCTCAGGAGACAATGTGGGTGATTCTGGTAGGAAGAGCGAATGAGGGAAAAGTGCTACTATTTACTGATCTCAGTTCTGTCTTTTTTAGCCCAGGTTGGGATAACCTCAGAAAATAATGTTCCCTGGCTGATACAGCTTATCAAATCGACAGTCCAAAATCGGCAAGGCAAGCCAACAGGACAGAGAACCATTAGGAGCCTGTTCTTGTAGTTGAAGTTCCAAAGACTGCCTGCAGATTGAATTCCTTCCTGATTGGAGGCTTCAGTTTTCTTTTCTTTCTTTATTTTTATCAGAGCACTCATCAGCTCTGGTTTATGGTGGTGGTGGTGGTGGTGGTGGTGGTGGTGGTGGTGGTGGTGGTGGTGGTGGTGGTGGTGGTGGTGAGCTTTGAACCTAGGACTTGAAGCCTCAGGCATGAGAGTCTTTTTTTATTTTTAATTTTTCCCTTTCGTTGCCCTTGTTGTCTTTTTATTGTTGTTGTAGTTGTTGTTATTGATGTCATCCTTGTTGGATAGGACAGAGAGAAATGGAGAGAGGAGGGGAAGACAGAGAGAGGGAGAGAAAGATAGACACCTGCAGACCTGCTTCACCACCTGTGAAGCAGCTCCCCTGCAGGTGGGGAGCTGGGGGCTCCAGCCTGGATCCTTTTGCCGGTCATTGCACTTTGCACCACATGCGCTTAACCTGCGCTACCGCCCGACTCCCAGGCATGAGAGTCTCTTTACATAACCATCATGCTATCTACTCCCACCCTTAGTTTTCTTTTATTAAGAACTACAGCCAGTGACTGGGTGACGGCTCACCTGGTGGAGTCACATGTTACCATGTGCGAGGACCTGAGTTTAAGTGTCTAGTCCTCACCTGAGTGGGGGAGCAGTGCTGCAGGTGGTTGTCCTCTGTGTCTATCTCTCTGTTTCTTACCCTACATCAAATAGAAAAGGACAAAACACCTTTAAATAAATGAGGCTCACTCACTTCATGAAGGGCAAATTGCTTTATTCAGAAGTCACTTTATTAAATGTTAATTTCACCCATAAAAAATTCAAAGAAGCATAAAAATTATGCTTGAGGGGCCAGGTGATAGTGCACCTGATTGAGCTCAAACTTCAGAATGTGCAAGGACCCAGGTTTGAGCCCCCGACCCCCACCTGCAAGGGGAAAGCTTTGCGAGTGGTGAAGCTGGGCTGTAGGTCTCTCTCCCCCTTTCTATCTTCCCCTTCCCTCTCAATTTCTGGCTGTCGTTATCCAATAAATACATAAAGATAATACAATTTTTTAAAAATTAGGATTGACCAAACATCTGACTATGGTTGTCCAGTCAAATTGACACATAAAGTTAAGTATTATACCTTGGGGTTAGCATTTATACTTGTATTTCAGTCTATTTGGTTGAAGAAGGCTGACTTCACTGCCTTTGAAATGAGTAGGATCTAGGCAAGTAGTTGCCCCCCCATGTTTGCTGAATGTTTATTAAACTGGAGAGAATAGGAAAATAATGTTCACACTTATTAGTGTATTTGTAGTTTTTATTTTTGCTTTTAGTTTTTCATCCTGTAGAATATAGCCTTTAATAGACAAACATTTCACATTTATATGTCAGATCGCTGCACTTTTCCAGAGTATGAAAAACCATATTTTCTTTAATCACATATTTATAGATGTTACCTAATATCAAAATGAAAATTGGGTAATTTCTTTTGTGAAAATTCTTAGACACTGAGAGAAACATTTATCCCTACTATTGGTTTATGTTCTTCATAACACTCCTGTGGTTTTACTTCTCTATCTTTGAAGTGAAACAGTTAAATTACCTTTTTTCTACATGCTATTGTCAACAGATAATCTATAACCTATATAATATATAGGTTATATATAGATATATAACCTATATATATAACCTATATATATAACCTATATATATAACACTATATATAATATAGTGTTATTAATTTATTTGTGTCTTTTCAGAGCAGCAAGTTATAATTATTTACCATAAAGCAATCACATTTGAAGGGTTTCAAAAAAAATTTTTTTTGTTGTTCTGAACTGTCTGTTAAATTATCTTAACTCTTCTGAACTGATACCACTCCCAACTTTTCTTCTGAGGGCTTGTTCACCCTCTGCATCAGTTACCAGCTGGGTGCTTCATCAAAGAACTGTGCTGTGGACATCAAAGAACTGTTCAGATCCCTGTTCAGGATAAAATACTCTTTGTCCTAGTTATGGGAGGGTTTATGACTGCCAGTCGTCTCCCAGGAGCGATCCTGGATGAAGAGAGATCCCTTGCAGGAATGGATAGACCAGGATGTAAATCTCACTCTCTAACTCACCTCTGTGTAAGTCTGTGAGTCCTTCCTTCTTTAGATACTGCCCCTCCCCCTCGGGACTTCTAAGAGCTTCCACTGAGACTGCACTGCAGCCTAATGGATTCCTCTGTCCAATTAAGAGGACAAGAACTCTATCATCATCATCACCATCACCATCACCATCACCATCACCATCACCATCACCATCACCATCACCATCACCATCATCATCATCATCATTACCAGAGCACTCATCAGCTCTGGCATATGGCGGTGTGGGGGATTGAAACTGGGACTTCCAGATCATCAGGCATAAGAGTCTCTTTGCATATCCATTATGCTATATACTCCCACCCAGGACTCTAACTTCTAAGCTAGTCATCATAGAGTTGCTCTGGACTCTTCTTCACTATTATTATTTTCTGGTTAGCAGTCTAGTTGACTCTAAGCTATATCCATATACCTTCCTCCTTTCCCTATGACTGCCAGCCTCACTGAGGCTCAACCCAACCCCAAACCCCCAATTGCTTCTTGGGAAACTGTAACTTGTTGATTTGTAGTGGATGCTGTCAGTGTTCTACCACCTGCCTTGACATTCATGTTCTCAGGTTTGTGGAGGATTCATTACAGCAAGCCTGTGCCGTTCTCCGACTTGAGGCATTCTCTGCCGTGTGGAGACTCTTGAATTTGTGCCCTGGGGACTTGACACTCCAGGAGCTGCCCTCAGCCACTGGGGCATGGTCTTAGTGGAAAGAGATTCTTCTGGGAAACTCTGAGGTGTGTTCTGCACTGTCATCCAGAGGCCAGCTGCGGATTTCATTTAAGTTGCCCGTAGTCACAACTTTCTCAGTAACCCTCATTTCCATAGCATCCTTCCACTGTCTTACTTATTTCCTCCTATTTTGTATTTTCTATTAGCATCTCCCTTGGGAAGTGGCCATGAGGAGGATCTTACTTAGGTTAGATCATTCCAGAAGCAGACACTGACGTAAGTTTCTAGTACAGGAAGACGTACATGAGTAAAACACAAATGGAGTCATTTCATTGTCTTACTTAACATGCCAGAATACTAAGAGTAAGGCCCTCCTTGGCATAGCAGGATCTACTGGTCCACTGGGCTCACAGATCCAAATCAGAGTAAAGCCTGCCAAGTTTAGCTTGTTTGAGCTATATGTATCTGATAGCACTAAGAATAGTTCAAACATATTGCACTGAGGCAAGAAGTAATGTAATGCATATTCCAGTTGGCTCAGATTAGATCACATGCCTATGTTTTAGTGAAAATGGAGCTGGCAAAAAAGACATAAGGGATGTGTAACTTCCTTACTCATACTCCTTTTTTTGTGGATTCTGTCTTCTGGAAATAGCTAGTGCATGATAGCTGAAGGTGTCTCCTGCAAGAATTTCAACCCAGTGGGTTGGACTTAATTGAAAGGCTTGATTTTAGGGGGACAGGGAGGTGGATAAGTGGTTGAGTGCCCTACTTCATTGCAGGAGGCTTTTGGTTTGATGTCTAACATCTCATTGTTGCAGCAAAGAGAGATTAACTCATGCTAGAGGGTTGCTTTTCCTTTCCTCCCCTCCATCCGTCCCTCTGTCTTCCCTTCCCTTCATCACACCTTTCCTCCATCTTATTTCTCTCACTCTTTTATTGTAAGCATAGTCCCAGAAATTTGACTCGGGAGGTAGCTCAGTATAAATGCCCATGTCAGGGAGCCTGGGTTCAATCTCTGGCACCATTAAAAATTTTTGTTGTTGTTGTTTTTTTTACATTCCTCTTCCCCTTCCCCAGGGATATTGTTGGAGTTCAGTACCTGCACAACAAATCCACCACTCCTGGTGGCCTACCCCCTACTTTTTTTTTCTTTAATAGAAACAAAGAGGAATTGAGAGGGAAGGAAGGAGACAGAGAGGGAGAGAGAGAAAGAAAGTGAGACACAGGTAGCACTGTTTCACCTCTCGAAGCTTCTCCCCAGCTTGTGGGGAGCACGGACTTGAACCCATGTCCTTGTATAAAATGATGTGTGCACTTGACCAGGTGCTCCACCACCTGTCCCTTACAGGTGTTTTTCATAAGAATTGAAGGGAACCTTGATGATTTCAATAATATAATGACTTAAAAAACACATATATTTAAAATACCTATCTTCAGTTTGCCTTAAGTTTTTTTTTTTTTTGTTCTCCTAAAAATTAGTTGTGTTTATTCCATTTCTATACTATTCAACAGATAGAGACCTGAAATTTGCTATTCTCTTTAAGGGAACAGTTTGAGAAACCAATAGGAAATAAAATACTGCTTTCTGTTACTTCCCCACCTTATATATATATATATATATATATATATATTTATTTATTTTATTTATTTATTCCCTTTTGTTGCCCTTGTTGTTTTATTGTTGTAGTTATTATTGTTGTTGTCGGTGTTGGATAGGACAGAGAGAAATGGAGAGAGAGAGGGGAAGACAGAGAGGAGGAGAGAAAGATAGACACCTGCAGACCTGCTTCACCGCCTGTGAAGCGACTCCCCTGCAGGTGGGGAGCCGGGGTTCGAACCGGGATCCTTATGCCGGTCCTTGTGACTTCCCCACCTTCTACACACTGGGGGACCCTGAAATTTTCTGAACCATCATGCCCCTGCTTTTTTGCCTCCAGGGTTATTGCTGGAGCTTGGTGCCTACCCCACGAATCTACTGCTCCTAGAGGCCATTTTCCCCCATTTTTGTTGCCCTTGTTATGCCTTTGTTATTGTTATTGCTGCTGTTGTTGTTGGATAGGGCAGAGAGAAATCGAGAGTGGAGGGGAAGACAGAGAAGGGAGAGAAAGATAGACATCTGCAGACCTGTCTCACTGCTTGTGAAGCGACTCCCCCTGAAGAAGACTCCCCCTAGGCTTGAACCAGCATCCTTATGCCAGTTCTTGAGCTTTGCACCATGTGTGCTTAACCCTCTGTGCTACCACCCGGCCCCTAATAGTGATAGATTCTAGGAGTCTACCTTTTGAAGTTTGGATTGGGATCCAGGCATCTATAGTTCCTTTTTTAAAAAAAATATTTTTATTTTTATTTATTTATTGGATAGAGATAGCCAGAAATTGAGAGGGAAAGGGGGTGATAGAAAGGGAGAAAGACAAAGAGACACCTGCAGCTCTGCTTCACCACTCACAAAGCTTTCCTCCTGCAGCACTAGGGACCTTGAACCCAGGTCCTTGCGCATTGTAACATGTGGGCTCAACCAGGTGAACCACTACCGGCCCCATCTGTAGTTTCTTAGAGAACTTCACTCTGTTGGAACATGATGATGGGAAAGGTCCTAAGCTGGGGATGAGAGTGTTTTCTAGACACCTGTCATGGCGAGAGGAGAAACTGTATCCATGTGCTAACAGCTTTACTGTAAACCACTAACATCCCAATAAAAATAAAATAAAATAATAGAAAGGGCGAGAAAACAGAACAATTAGCAATAATCATGCCTCAGATAAACCTCATTGGTTGAAAAGAAGAGATAGAAGGAGAGAGAAATAGACATGTGCAGACCTGCTTCACCACTTATGAAGTGACCCCCCTGCAGGTGGGGGGCAGGGGGTTCGAACCGGGATCCCACTACTGGTCCTAGTGCTCCGTGCCTTATCATGCTTTCTTTATGCTGTGGTCCTGCTTCCCTTTAACCTGTCATGACCTTACAAATATTTCGCAAGCATCAGCAGATTATAGTCCTAACGTCATTTCATGATTCTCCTTCCCCTCTTTATCATCCTCCTCCTCTTTCTTTTCCTCCTCTTCATGCTCCTCCTTCTTCTTCATCATCATCTTTTTTTTCAGAGCAGTGTTCAGCTCTGGTTTGTCGTGGTGTGGAAGACTGAAGCTGGGAACTCATAATCTCAGGCATGAGAAGGTGTTTGCTTAACCACTATGCTATCTTCCTCGCCTTCATCCTTCTCTCATAACATTTGTGTATTATTATAGCTTGGTTCCTAACTTCCTCACAGTCTAAGGCCTTGAGGATTCAAAATAGTATCTTTATTTATTTATTTTGGATGGAGACAGAAACTGAGGTGAGAGGGGGATAGACAGGGAGAGAGAAAAACACCTGTAGCACTGCTCCATGGCTCATGAAGCTTCCACCCTGCAGATGGGCTTGAATCCAGGTCCTTGCACACTACTGTGTGTGCTCAATCAGGTGTGCCCCCACCTCAGCCCCCACCTTACATATCATTGTGCTTTGATGGCCAAATTCCCAGTATACAGCCCATGTTTAAAGGAGGTTCTCCCACTCCCCTGTGCCCATAGCTACAGCAATGCTTCTAAAACCAAGTCTATGCATTGGTACAAAGAGTTGTGATTTCCTCACACCCTTGAAAATAGATTTATGGTGTGGCACAGTTAGCCAAAAGAAAATGGCAACATGTTAATTCTGAATTTCAACTTCAAGAGACCTTGATTCTGCTCACAATGTCTGCCAAGTTAGCCTGGACTTGTTTGCACATCATAACAGAAGAGAAATATGTGGGGGAGTGAGATTGAGGCCATGTAGAGAAGAGCTGAGATTATCTAGACAACTTGACAGCCAGCTGACACCCAAACAAACCAAAGAACCATATTAAGATGTGTCAAACTGCCTATTCAAGTCACAGATAACCTCATGCACATTTGTAAGTCTATCAGAGAAGATTACCATCCCCACCCCCTGAAAACACATGAAAAACATGATCATACTTTTAGATTACTATGCTCTTTGATAGTCTGTTGCACAGCAATGGTCAACTAGTTAGATGCTTAAGAATGTACTGCGGGGGCTAGGTGGTGGCACACCTGGTTAAGCACACACACTACAATGTACAAGGGCCAGGGTTCAAGCCCTTGGTCTCCACCTGTGGGGGGAAGCTTTATGAGTGGTGAAGAAGGGCTACAGATGTCTTTTTCCCTCTCTTTTTTTTTTAAAAAAAGTGTAGTGAACACAACCATCTTTTCATACATGAATAAGAATGTCTGTGCTTGGCAAAGAAGTGCCTAGTTAGTACACATCCCACATTTTCATGGTAAAACTACTATAGTTAGTGAACAGTCAAACAACAAAGGGGAACGAAACCAATCAGAAGATAACCCTTAAAAATTAAGTGGAAATGTTATCTCTAAGTATACTATGAAAATGTCCAAGTAGAAAAATCACTTAATACTAAGCAATTTGTGTTCTTGAATAAAAGATTTTGATGTGCCTCGAGAGAGCGTAACAGTGTTCAACAGTGGAAATTCATTCAAATGGTCTTTTGAGTTTCCCTTTATTGCTAAAATAGTTAAGCCTAATTCATAAATTATCAAGTTGAGATGTATTTGGAAAATACAGTCTATTATAGAACACCTATAACTGATCCCAGTTGTCTGAGTTCTTAATATTTCATAATTTCTCTGCTATGCCATGGCTTTTATTCCCATGGTAAGGTCACAGGCATTTGCCAAGAATCCTAATTTAGTTATACCTTCATACAACTATAAATAAGTCATCATGGAGTCTGAGCACTCTGTCTATATAGAGAGGGATCATCAATAGCCCAGAGTTCCCTAACTTAGAATTTCAGATTTTCTGGGGCTGGGGTCAGAATGCTAATCTCAACTCAGAGTGCACATGATAATTTTAGACTCTGACATTTGAAGTCAGTTATGGAAGAAAGCTCTTCAACCCCAATCAGAATCCAAACAGATAGAAAGATTGCTCTGAATTTACTCTTGTGTGCCTGGCAAAAATCAGCTTTGTGCAGCTATAATTAAGATGAGCCAGAGAGAAACTCCGTAAAAGGACTAGGAGTTGGTCTCACCTGGTTCTGTTGTTACAGAGGCAAGGTTGGGGAAGGTTCACTCATGGAGAATTCAACAGAAAGGCAAATACTTAAGCGGTGGTTCTTATCCAAACCCAGTCCAAGTTCTGCTTTGTGTTTCCCCTTTCTGTTCTTATTTCTCAACTTCTGTCCATGAGTGAGATGATCCCATATTCATCATGTTTCTGGCTTATCTCGTTCACCTGATTCCTTTTAAACTCCATCCAAGATGAGGTGAAGAAGGTAAATTCACCACTATTAATAACTGAGTAGTATTCCACTGTGTATATATACCACAATTTTCTTAGCCACTCATCTATTTTCAGACACCTAGGTTGCTTCCAGGTTCTTGCTATTTTAAATAGTGCTACTATGAACATAATTATAGACAGATCTTTTTGATTGGGCATGTTTGATTTCTTAGGATATATTCCCAGGAAAGAAATTGCTGGGTCATAGGATAGGACCCTTTCTAGCCTTCTGAGAGTTCTCCAGACTACTCTCTACAAGGTTGGGCCAATTTACATTCCCACCAGCCATGTGAGAGAATTCCTTTACCTCCTGCACCCTCTCCAGCATATGTTACTGTTATCCTTTCTGACAAATAACATTCTCAATGGAGTGAAGTGATATCTCACGGTTGTCTTTTTTTTTTTTTTTTTTTTTTACATTTTTCTGGGAATCAGTGACTTGGGGAATTTTTTTTTTCATGTGTTTGTTAGCCTTTTGTATCTCTTCTTTGATGAATATTCTGTTCATATCCTTTCCCTACCTTTGGATGAGTCATTTTTTTTTCTTCCTGAGTTTGATGAGCTTTTTATGTATTTTGGTTATTAGCCTTTTGTTTGATATATGGCATGTGATCTAAATATATGGTCCAGGTGGTGGCACATCTGGTTGAACATATATGTTACTAAATACACTGACCTGGGTTCAAGCCCCTTCTCCCCACCTGCAGGGGAAAGTTGTATGAGAGATGAAAGAGACCTGCATATGTCTTTCTGTCTCTCTTGCTATCTCCCTTCCTCTCTTAACTTCTCTCTGGCCTATCACATAAAAGAGAAAGAAGAGAGGGAGAGGGAGAGAGAAATGGCTGCCAGGAGTAATAAAGTATCTGAAGCCACCAAGCCCCAGAGATAACCCTGTTGTCAAAAGTGGGGAGGGGGGCAGCTAATAACACTAAGTTATTTCCTGGATACAGCCCTGCAATGTCTAGCTTTTCATTGATGAGTAGAGACTGAACATGCAATTGTCAAGATTTATTGAGTGCTTTATCCCCACTGAAAAGTTTACTGGGTTCCTCAACTGGGAAGAGGAAGGGTTTTTTTTTTTTTTTTTTTTTTTTTGAAGGCCACTGAATACCTAACAAGTAGCTCTGTAACCTTCCCTCACTGGTAGCATGGTCACGAACAGTTCCTACCCTCTACAGGCTGAAATGAGGATTCACAATGGTAAAGTATGACTCCCAAGTCCATATTCTTTTCTCTAGAAGACCTTGCAGAAGAATCAGAACATGTTGAATTTGGAAACATAGCTCACTAACATAGTGTGCCTGCATGTAACTCAGGTTCAAACCTGGACTACAGAACACTGGAGGAAGAAGCTTCAGTGCTGGGGGGGGAGGCTTTCTCTCCCTCTCTTTCTCTCTGTCTGTCTAAAAAAGTCAGCTTAGTGTGGGCAAACCTCAATGACAACTATAAAAAATGCTGTGACTTTACTGCTATACCCATGAAAAGCCCACACGCCCACACATTAGTGTTGGTGCTTTACCAGGGGAGATGGTCCATTTCCTGGAGGCCAGACCACTAGGTCTTTGTTGGATACAGTTATACCCCATTTCTTTCTTCTTTTTAAAATATTTGTATTTATTTACTATTGGAATGAGACAGAGAGGAATTGAGAGGGGAGAGGAAAAGAGACAGAGAGACACCGCCAGCATCGCTTCGTCAACTCATGAAGCTTTCCCCCCTGCAGGTGGGGACCATGGGCTTGAACCTGGGTCCTTGTGCTCTAAAATGTGTGCACTAACCAGGCCACTGCCTGGTTTCCTATACCTCATTTCCTTTGTGGGAAAATGACATCTTTTCCTTTTCCTATAAAGCCCATATAAACTCACATAGCATTAGAGATGCCTGGGAGTCAGTAGGGAGTAAGAGAGAAATTTGTTTTCAGCTGTAGCTTTTATGGAGCTAAAGTCATAGAATCCCTCCAGACACACGAGTGCTCAGTCGCATTGATCTCGGAGTACTGCTAAGGTGTGTCACTGGCCTAAGATGGATGTGTTAATGAAGGAATCTGTAATTTGTAAAGGCAAATTGTACAAGCCAAGGGTGCTCTGACAAACTTCTCAGAAGATATTCCTAGGAGACACTACTCACACAGAGATGATTAGTAATAAACCTTTTGCTTCGTGCAGCTTATGCCAATTTAAAATTGCTTTCATATGTGGCCTCTTTTACAAAAATCATTATTGAGACATAATTCACATGCCATTGAATTTAACCAGTGAAAGTTCAGTGGTGTTTAAGCAAATTCAGTTATGCAACTATCATCAGCATCTGTAATTTAGAACAGGTTTACTATCCTAAAATAAACTTAGTACATATAGCAAATCTATTCTTTTTTTCTCTCTCTCTCTCTCTTAACTTTTAGCTTCTGAGATGGAGAGAGAGCAGAGCAGGACTTGTGAGATGCAGTGACCAGGATTGAACCCAGAGCTCTATGCATGCAAAGAATGTGCTCAACCTGCTAAGCCACCTGCCCAGCAACTGAAATGTGTTCTTTAGTTGTAGGGAAGGTTTTGTTTGGGCATATCCTTTCTTTTCTTATGAACTTAGGAAAGAGACTTTAGGGATATATATACTGAAGCTTTAACAATCTGAGATGACTTTTTCAGATAGAAATAAAGAGACAGAGAAAGAAATTTCTATCTTCTGCAAAATACTCTCACCCTGAGCCGAAGTCCTCCTCCACCATGATGCACCAGGACCTGAACCCCACCCTTCCCCTCTGCTGAGTCTTTTACTTTGGTGCAATACACCAAACCCAGTTCAAGTTCTACTTTGTGTTTCCCCTCTCTGTTCTTATTTCTCAACTTCTGTCCATGAATATGAGATGTCATATTCATTCTTTTCTTTCTGGCTTATCTCACTTAGCATGATTCCTTTAAGCTAAGCAACTCAGATGTCGAACAACAGATGAGTGAGTGAGAGAGTTGTGGTCTATATACACAATGGAATACTACTCAGCTGCTGGTCCCTGTTCGGGCACCAGATGCCAAGCTAGCTTCGCGGGCGGGAGAGAGACAACCAGGGACTCATGGCTGAGCTGGGAATGCAATTCAGTCTTTATTGATGAGCGAGAATGCAATGCAATCAATCTAATCTCTATTCATTAGAAAATCCTGTCCTTTATATATCTCCTGATGTGGAAATGTCAGGAAGAGGAAGTACGTAGGATAGGGGGTGGGGAGAAGGAAAAAAGCGTGCAAACCAGTGGGGATTGAACGGTGGAAAACAGGATGTGACTAGGAGAGGGGGCGGAGTGGAAAAAGAGCTCGAACCAGTGGGGATTAAACCAGTGCGGGTCTCAAATAAAACAATGATTATGTAAATAGACCACAGCATTAAGCAATTCAAGCAAACCTAACGTGATGATCAAAACAGAAGGGGTCTTAGAAGCAGAATTAGAAGCAGACCAACACTCAGCTATTAAGGATGATGAATCATCTGACATTTTAAAGAAAATTCTGACTCTTCTAGCACCTGTGAAGTCATAATCTCATCATGGTTTTGGTTTACATTTCCCTATTGATGATGAGCATCTTTTAATTCACATATGGGTCATTCATATTTCTTCTTTGGGGGAAATGACTTTTTTTTCTTTCAAATTGATTGCTTATTTGTAAATTGGATTATCTGTATTTTATTGTGTTTTAAAGAGTTTTTAAGATACATCCTGGGTATGTATTTTCCAAGATGCTGTTTTCAGGTGCCTTTACCTGCTGTAAAGATTATTTTTTTAATCTTCTGGGTGGTATTGTTAGCACCAAAAGACTTTATCTTTTTGGTAAAGTCCAGTTGATACATTTTTTTTTATATTCTTGTTTTTACGGCATCATATTTAACTTCCTGATAGTGTATCTAACATTGTCTAGTGCAAGGTCACATAGACTAAACCTGCTAGTGGAAAAAATTTTATAGTTTTAGCTCTTACATTTAGTTGTTGGTACATTTTTTTCTTTTTAATGTGATGCCAGGGAATAAAATAAGGGCTTCATGTATGCATGATACATGATATCACTAAACAACACCCCCCTCAACAGTTTTTTTTTTCTTTTTTTTATTGAAAGAAGCAGATAGATAGATGATAGTTACAGAGAAGACAGACAGAATGAGATAGAGACAGAGATAAAGGAACATAAGTCCATCATCCATGGAACTTCCCTGATGTCATCCACAGGGTTCCCATGTGGTTCTGGGACCCTATCATAAATTTTTGTATGTAGTATATTATGTACTCTACCCAGAGTTGTCTCCTTGCTCCTACAACTGCATTTTGAATTAACATTTGCATATTATCATAAATTGAGGTCTATATTCATGTTTCTTGGGTGCATCAGTTTTTCCAACACCAGTTGTTGAAAAGGATTTCCCTCTCACTGAATTATCTTGCCACCCTTGCCAAAAATCCAGTTGACAGTTGACTGTAAATGAAATGGTGTGTTTTTAGCTTTTCACTTTTGTTTACTTGCTTTATGTTGATTCTTAATGCTAGAACTACCCTCAGTTAATTATTGTAACTTTGTAGTAAATTTCTGTGGGTCTCAGTTGATTGCCATTTTGTATTAAAGAGTTTTGTGACTATGTTCTTTCTATTTGCTAATGAATTTTAGGATCACCATGGCTATTTATATCAAAAAATATATCCAAGACGGGATTTTTATAATGAGTGAATTGAACCTGTAAAGCAAATTGAAGAATCCTGACATCATAAAAATGTTTTCAGTCTATGATTATGACATGTCTTCATACGTGTTTAGCTCTCCCTTTAAATCTTTCAAAAATGCTTTCTACTTTCCAATATCATTTTTTAAAATCTACCTACTATACTACTCTTTTTTAGGTTATACTATATTATTTGTGATTTAGAAACACAATAGTGTTTAATGCTGGACATTCATTGAGTCCATAAGAAGCTCTATCAGCTGTCTTCTGTTTCTGTGGGTTTCTTCCTACCTACCTCACTGTGAAGCTATCCTATATAATCATATCTCTGCTTGTCCCACAACTCATCAAGGGCCATCCCTCTAGTTATAGGATATGGTCAGCTAGATAGCTGCAAAATCTCAGTAAATAACCTATTAATCTGCACTCAAGGTATAACCAAGTGGAATTAACATACATTCACAGGCAACTCGTAAGCTCATCAGTAGTTTATGGGGATTTAATTTTAACATCTATGACCATCTGGAGCATTTTTAAGTCTGAGATTCTTCTAACAAAGGGATGCTAAGAGACCTAACTGGCATCTGAATAGATACTTAGGATGGCACAAAATCTCTGTCTGTATTGGTACAAGTACCCATGCAGGAAAACACTCTTCAAAGACTAGATGTATTTGAAGCTAGGATTCATGAAATGAAGCTCTAACATACCTGTGGAGAAAGATGACGAAAGAACATGACTAGATGCCTGGAAAGCAGAACAGTGTGACCAAAAGGTGTGGAGATTTTTCTCTGGTATTTCAGGACAATGGTAGGAATATAGTTTGAAACATGGGCTATTACTTGGTTTTGTAGACTATATAAGGTTTGTGGTGTTTGGGACTCAAGCCCTGAATCTGAATCTGAGACGTTCCATAGCCCAGGTGACTGTGGTATCCACATGTATATATTATTGATTTAATAATGATCGACAAGACTGTTGGTTAAGAGGGGTACAATTCCACACAATTCCCACCACCAGAGTTCTGCTTCCCATTTCCTCCATTGGAAGCTTTCCTATTCTTTATCCCTCTGGAAACATGTACCCAGGATCATTATGGGGTGCAGAAGGTGGACCGTCTGGCTTCTGAAATTGTTTATCCACTGAACATGGGCATTGGCAGTTCAATACATACTCCCAGCCTGTTTCTATCATTCCCTATTGGGGGGTAGGGCTCTGGGGAGGTTGGACACATTGGTGAGGTCATTTGCTCAGGTAAGTCAGGCTGGCAGACTGAATATAGCAGATGAGATTTGGGGGTCTCCATTTTGGAAAAAAACTAGTAGGTTTATTTTAGGTATATTCCAAGGGGCCCATGACTTCACTAATTTTTTGCCTGAGCTTGACAACTAACAGGTGGACCAAGGGTATTGTCTGATAAGATGGAGTTAGAGTTGGAAATAGGACTAAAATGTGGGATCTACCTGCATATCAGATTTCAGGCTCAGGGGAAAAAACAAAAACCAAAAATACTAGTATAGCCATGGGCCCTTTGGAATATAACTAAAATATACCTACTAGCTACCTATACAATGGAGACCCCCCCCCAACTCTTCATCTGCACTATTCCAGCCTTTAGGGTCATCATTAGTCAACAATTTATTTGGCTTTATGTGTTAACTCTCTTTTCAGCCACCAGGTTCCAGATGCTAGCATGATGCTAACCAGACTTCCCTGGACAGACAACCCCACCAATGTGTCCTGGAGCTCCAATTTCCCAGAACCCCATACCACTAGGGAAAGAGAGAGGCAGGCTAGGAGTATGGGATTGACCTGCCAATGCCCATCTTCAGCGGGGAAGCAATTACAGAAGCCAGACCTTCCACCTTCTGCATCCCACAATGACCTTGGGTCCATACTCCCAGAGGGATAAAGAATAGGAAAGCTATCAAGGGAGGGACATCACTTTGGAAAATGGGATACTAGGGTTTGAACTCAGTCCTTGTACTTGAGAGACCAATGCTTCATTGCACTGCACTCCAGGTCCCAAGACCATTTTTTTTTTTTTGAGAAAGACACACCAGAGCACCATGCTGGCATATGCAGTGTTGTTGAGGATTGAACTTGGGACCTCATACATGGAAGTTCTACACTCTATCAGCCATTGCCTTAGCTACTAGGCCAGTATGGCTTGGTATGAATTTAGCTTGTTAGTGATCTCTGGTGGTCTGTCAAGCAGTTCAGAGTGTGAGTTTTATATGGTTAACTATTTGTCTCATTCATATGGCAAAATTTATAGTTAAGATTATTAACTGTAAACTATTACATAAATCATATAAAAGTATCAATTTGCAGACTCAGTGATATTAACTAACAAATTCTACCTTCACTGAAGTGGATTGCATTTCAGAAAACCATTGTGAAGACCATAATGTATATGAAAAATAATTATTCCTGGGAGTCCTGTGGTAACATAGCAGGTTAAGCGCATGTGGCGCAAAGCTCAAGGACCGGAGTAAGGATCCAGGTTGGAGCCCCTGGTTCCCCACCTGCAGAGGAGTCGCTTCACAGGTGGTGAAGCAGGTCTGCAGGTGTCTATCTTTCTCTCCCCGTCTCTGTCTTCCCCTCCTCTCTCCATTTCTCTCTGTCCTATCCAACAATAACATCAATAATAATAACTACAACAATAAAACAAAAGCAACAAAAAGGAAATTAAAAAAAAAAGAAGTTATGGGGGTCGGGCGGTGGCGCAGTGGGTTAAGCGCATGTGGCGCAAAGCGCAGGGACCGGCGTAAGGATCCCGGTTCGAGCCCCCGGCCCCCCACCTGCAGGGGAGTCGCTTCACAGGCGGTGAAGCAGGTCTGCAGGTGTCTATCTTTCTCTCCCCTTCTCTGTCTTCCCCTCCTCTCTCCATTTCTCTCTGTCCTATCCAACAGCGAATTGCGTCAACAAGGGCAATAATAATAACCACAACGAAGCTACAACAAGGGCAACAAAAGGAGGGAAAAAAAAAGAAGTTATTCCTCTTTACTGTTACATCTGCAGTTGACTAATTTTTGCCATTTATAGTAGTGTAAATATAGTTCATAAAGAAATGACAGGAAAAATAGTGATAAAACAGGAATTACCTTAACTCAAAACATTTATAAATGTATAAACACTATGTACTATTGCAGTAAACATAAAAATGAGTATCTACTTACAGTAATTTGATTAGTATGCTTATTTCCATATGCAATTAAGGAAAGATGAAGAGTAGTATCAATTTTATTAATGGAAGCACAATGTAGTCTTATTGTTATGATCTGGATATTGATTTTATTGGCAAGAACCACAGTAGTATTACAAGATTGTCATTGAAATCGTTAGCATTTTTAAATGTAGAACATTAAAAAGTTGTTTGGCTGTTTATACCAGAGCACTATGGTCTGGTTTATGATGGTCCTGGGATTGAACCTAGGACTTCAGAGCCTCAGGCATGAAAGTAATTTGCATAAATATTCTACTGTACCTCCATCCCTAAGACAGAATTTCTTTTTAGAGTTTAAGATAGCACATACTAAGTTTGAAGACCCTGTTGTCTTTATCACCACTATGTAACCCAACCAATTCAGCACAAAAAATTATGAAAAATATGTCAAGGTGCATTGTCAGTCCCTGATACGTAATAAGCATATTGCATTATCTAAGGTGTCCATTAAAACCTTTTACACTCTTTTCTAAGCAAAGCATAAATGACCACACTGACAAATTTTTCAGGAAGATCATAAGTTAGTGTACTGAAGTACAAAATTGTCACTAAGACAGAAAAAGAGACTAAAGCAACTTTGGATCATAACTTAAAGTTGTAAAACTCAGTATTTCCATTTTATAAATAAAAATTTAAAAAAAACAATTAAAAAATGAGGGCTGCCCTGCCCCACTACGGAGAGATAGAAATAGGCTGGGGGTATGGATTGACTTGACAATACCCAAATCCAGCAGAAAAACAATTATAGAACCCAGAACACCTACCTTCTGTACTCAAAAAGCAACTTTGACCCATACTCCTAGTGGGGGAGAAGTGATAGGGTTAAGAGGGCTCTGAACTCAAGCTCCATCAGATCCCAGAGAGAAAGGCCAAAAAGAAGAGAGACATTTGGATGTAGTAATAGGGTCATGTGTGGCTTGGAGGGGAAGAGAAGAGTAAACCTGGAAGAAAAAGGTGGCAATTATGTACAAATGCAGACAGACAGCTGTAGAAATGACAGTTAACCCATGTCTGTAACCTTGGGAGAACCATGGTGGTTTGCAATGGAGGGACTTGTGATTCAGAACTCTGGTGATGTGACAGTGTGGAATTATACTCCTGTTTACATGCAATTTTATAAATCAATATTGAATCGCTAATAAAAATTTCAAAAAATAAAGTTGTAAAACTCATAGGAAATACAAACACGATATCCGCTAGTGCTAAGACTGTAAAAATGCACATTAAGGTGACAAACATAAAGGACACACTATAGACATCATTTCTTTATTTAAAAGATATTTTCTCTATTGCCTGATATCAATGGGGTATAATGTGAAAAGGCAATTACTGTCCCATATGTGCTGGTAGATAATTTGCTTTTATAGTTGAACAAAAACAAACAAACAAAACCTAGTATATATATATAGAAAATGAGGAAAAAATGCCAGGCATTTTTTTTTTTTTGTCTCACTCATCACCAAAAACTCATTTTGTAAGCTGTGTTATCAAGGGGAAATCTTTTCAATAATAACTAAGTGAAGGAAAGATGCACTGGGGTCACTATTGTCTGAACAGTTGTTATGAGACTAACAAAGGAGGGTATTGTGATTGAAATTTGTACTAGACTCAGAACCACAGAATATATTCATAGATCACAGTTGGAGTCAATACAGTGTATGAAGGGTATTCTCTATTTACTTTGTCAGAACAATGCTCTATCTTATTGAAGCAGGATCCCAAGAAATAGAGGGCATATTCAAGAGAGAATGACTCCTGAAAGGTTGACTCCTAGCAGAACTAAGTTGGCCTTTGAACAGTGTGGTAAATTAGGAGTGCTGACCTTAGCATTGTGAAAAATTCTCCTGTGACTTGTAGTCTGCCCTTCCTGTACACAATTTTTGAATCCAGGAATCCACACAGCTCATGTACATATAGCTTTTGCACCTGAGGATTTTACCAACCAACATCTGTAGTTGATCCAACCTATGAATGTGGAGCCGTTGGACAGGAACAACATCAGTGTATACTGATGTGACAGTTGTTCAAGGTCAACTGCACTTATAAAGATAGCAAGGGGGGACCAGGCAGTGGTGTACCTGGTTAAGTGCACACACCATGTGCAAGGACCCCAGTTCAAACCTTTGCTCCTCCACTGCAGGAAGAAAGCTTCATGAGTGGTGAGGTCGAACTGCTGGTGTTTCTGTCTCTCTCCCTATCTCCTCCCCTTTCCTTCTCAATTTCCCTGTCTCTGTCCAATAATAAAATAAATTTTAAAAAAGATGGCATAGGAACTGCAAAGTATATTCTACTAATCCAGGGATTAGCAGGAACCAATTCACTATAATGTTTTCACCCCTGTATGGAAATTCACCACACTTTATAGAATCACTACACAAATGTTGCTGACAGAGAGCTGAGGACTGTGGTAGGGATTCCATATCAGTCTCCTCTTGTGTAAAGTCTCACATCGTCTCTGTCTCAGCCTGATTCCAGCAATGTCTATGGCCAGAAATTTCACACCAACTTTGAACTGCTTTGTACCTATGTCATGTTTCCGTGCTTGCACTTTCCATGCCTCCTGTCTGGGTCTCCTAATGTCATTACTGTGGGGCCCTTGGAGAGCCCACTGGACGTTCACATACTTGCTTCAGAGAGGGAAGGACACTCAAGGCCTTGGGAAAGAGCCTTCTACAAAACACCAGGGATGAGTTCATTCCTTGACTCCATGAATATCTCTGCAAGATGTTCCCACAAAATTGATCATCAGGGAGTCGGGCGGTAGCGCACTGGGTTAAGCGCATATGGTGCAAAGTGCAAGGATTGGTGTAAGTAACCTGGTTCAAGCCCCAGGCTCCCCACCTGCAGGGGAGTCGCTTCACAGGCGGTGAAGCAAGTCTGCAGGTGTCTTTCTCTCTCCCCTCGTTCTTCCCCTCCTCTCTCCATTTCTCTGTGTCCTATCTAACAACAATGACATCAGTAACAACAACAATAATAACTACAACAATAAAAATAACAAGGGCAACAAAAAGGGAATAAATAAATAAATATTAAAAAATTTAAAAATATGGGGGAGTTGGGCAGTAGCGCAGTGGATTAAGTGCATGTGGTGCAAAGCACAAGGACCGGCATATGGATGGATCCTGGTTTGAGCCCCCTGCTCCCACCTGCAGGGGAGTCGCTTCATAAGCTCTGATGCAGGTCTGCAAGTGTCTCTCTTTCTCTCTGTCTTCCCCTCCTCTCTCCATTTCTTTCTGTCCTATCCAACAACAATGTATTCAACAACAAGGACATCAATAATAACTACAACAATAAAACAAGGGCAACAACAGGAAATAAATAAATATAAAAAATAAATAAAGTAAATTAAAAAAATTGAACACCAACTGCAGCAAATAGCAGAAAGGCCACATAATCATGCATCCTTGGATTGTCATTCTCTTCTTCTTTGTTTCAGTGTAGAAACTACTCAGGGGAGATTAGCAGGTTCTTCAGAGTAAGGAAAACGCTTTTTGGTCCCATGCCTAATGTTAGGCAATAGCATCTTTAGGAAGGAAGGACTGAGACTTTTGGAGGCATATTGTCTCTCTCCATCTCTAGTCTTTCACAGTCAAGTTGAATAATCTTGTATACCTGTGAGGGACTCATGTCCAGGTGAAGAGGTTTCAGCATATATCTAGGTTAGACTGAGTGGTTTAAAGGACAATGTAAAACAGCTCACTCTATTTCACTTAAAGTCCATTATTTCCAGTGTACAAGATGCTTATTCAGCATCCTCAAATTCTCCAGAACAGTAAGTAGCTCCTGACTACAAAATATTCTCCACCCCCAACTTCAGTATCACTTTATTGATTGTTGATTGGAGAGTTGTTGTTGTCATGAGGGTACATTTCCACATTCCCCTAAGACAGGTGTCAGTACATTTTACCTTCCACAAATCAACATTCTGCTCAATCATAGGGACTAAGTTCTTCAGTCTCCCCTGCATGATCCTCCCTAAACTTACTGAACAGAATCAAGAATTATGTCCTATTGTTTCTTGGTATTTTGCTGTAACACTCTTACAACTAGCTGTAAAATTCATTCTATAGTATATGACTATTGTTTGTCTTTTCTAGCAGTCTATAGAATCTTTTGATTTTTTAAAAAAAATTTATTATCTTTATTTATTTATTGGATAAAGACAGCCAGAAATAGACAGCAAGGGGGGAGGTAGAGAGGGAGAGAAACAGAGATAGCTACAATACTACTCCACCGCTCGTAGAGCTTTCCCCCTGAAGGTGTAGGTCGGGGGCTTGAACCTGGTTCCTTGTACATTATAATGTGTGCTCAACCAGATATGCCACCACCTGCCCCCCTAGAATCTTGTGTTTATTCCTACATATGAATGTTTCAGTATTGGTAATATTCCCATCAAGGTCTTCAGTTCTGGGGAAGAAAAGAAAAAATGCTTTACTAGAGTTTTTGATGACTTCCTCTTATCTTTTTCTGAGATCCCTTTTATCTGAAGTAAAAATCCTAAAAATTCAATACATCATCTTATCTGAAGATTTTCCTTTTAGGCTTAGATAGTAGGAGATTTTTAAATGCATATTTAAAAGGTAATATCTTTATCTTTTCTTTGGAGGAGATATTTTGTGAGAAATAAGAGGACTTAAATGATGGGGTAGCATATCTTATTATGTGTAAGTCAAGTTAAACCAATTCTAATAAGGTAATTTTTAAAAAAGATTATTTTAGACATATCTTACTTAAAACATAATTTCCCTTTTATTTACTTTGGGTGGAAAGTTTCTGATAGTCAGAAAAGGTAAGTTTAACCTCGTCATTTATATATGATTACAAGTACATTTTGAAATTTTTAACAGCTTATCTTTTATCCTGTATTTTCTTATTAATTAATTAGTTGGTTTTTTTTTTTTAATTACCAGGAGATTTATTGCTGGGGTTTGGTGCCTGCAGATAAATTGGCCCATCCAAGTAGCCTTTCTCTCTTTTTCCTTCCTTTCCTTCCTCCCTCCCTCCCTTCCTCCCTCCCTCCCTCTCTCTTTTCTTTCTTTTTTTCTCTTCTGCTTCATAGGGCAGAGAGAAATTGAGAGAGGAGGGGCGAGGCAGAGAAGCATGACTCATGAGGCTTCCCTCCTGCAGGTGGAGACCTTGGGCTGGAATCAGGATCCTTGTGCAAGTACTGTGTGCACTCAACCAGATGTGCCACTACCCAGCTGTAGAAATTATTTGATAATGTCTTACTAGGAACTAATCCCTGTTGAAAGAAAGAACTTAGTCCTTTATATTTGCCAATGTCCATTATTTCCTTTCTCTTGAGAATAATCTGGCTGGGTTAAAAATATCTGTATATTTCATGTATCCCTCAGAACTTGGGGGAATTTCAGTCCATCACTTTGTAATTTATGTATGCAGATGAGCTATCTTTTTATCAATCTGAGGCATGACAGAATATGTATAATGAGATAGTAATTAGGCAAAGATTATCTATAGGCTATTATAAGCAAAGCATATACTTTAAAAAAAAATAATTTTCTCTTTTGTTGCCCTTATTGTTGTAGTTATTATTGTTGTTGTTACTGATGTTGTCATTGTTAGATAGGACAGAGAGAAATGGAGAGAGGAGGGGAAGACAGTAAGGGGAGAGAAAGACAGACACCTGCAGACCTGCTTCATCTGAAGCCTGTGAAGTGACTCCCCTGCATGGGGGGAGCCGGGGGCACGAACCGCTCTGGGATCTAGTTCTGCTTCTGTTACATTGCTTGACATTGTGGTCTATTTACATGGTCTTTTCTGTTACATTGGTTTGGTCTCACTCCCCCCACCTCTGGGAGATTTGGTTTAGCCCTTGCTGGTTTCACACTTCTTCCTTCTCCCCGCCCCCCCGACCCTACATACTTCCTGAGTTCCTGACTGCAGCAGGAGGAGAAAGATGCAGGACAGATTTGTGTGGTGATTAGATTAGATTAGTTTTTGAACCATTTGCTCGTGAATAAAAAAATACAGCTTCTCTGCTCAGCGGTGTGTCCCTGGTCTGTGTCTCCCGCCCGTGAAGCTAGCCTGGCATACTGGCACCCCGAACTTTGATGGCAAACCAGGATCCTTTCTCCAGCCCTTGTGCTTTGTGCCACGTGCGCTTAATCCACTGTGCCACCGCCCTACTCCCAAGCCTATAATTTTTTAAAATTTTTTATTTAAGAAAGGATTAATGAACAAAAACATAAGGTAGGAGGGGTACAACTCCACACAATTCCCACCACCCAATCTCCATATCCCACCCCCTCCCCTGATAGCTTTCCCATTCTCTAGCCCTCTGGGAGCATGGACCCAGGGTCATTGTGGGTTGCAGAAGGTAGAAGGTCTGGCTTCTGTAATTGCTTCCCCGCTGAACATGGGCGTTGACTGGTCGGTCCATACTCCCAGTCTGCCTCTCTCTTTCCCTAGTAAGGTGTGTCTCTGGGAATCTGAGCTCCAGGACACATTGGTGGGGTCTTCAATCCAGGGAAGCCTGGCCAGCATCCTGGTGGCATCTGGAACCTGGTGATTGAAAAGAGAGTTAACATACGAAGCCAAACAATGTGTTGAGCAATCATGAATCCCAAGCTTGGAATAGTGGAGAGGAAGTGTTAGGGAGGTACTCACTGCAAACTCTAGTGTACTTCTGCTTTCAGGTATATATTTTGCAGTAATTTATGGATACATGTGAACATAAGCTGTCTCTCACAGAAACTGGTGTATATCTAGGTTATGGGACTTTGTTAGAAAGTGAACTACCTGAGATGAAATTAGAGTGTACTATAAAAGGAAAGGTCTCACCCGAGTAATAAAGCTGAAGGGTTGTCATTCCACACGTGAAGTCTCTGGACACAGTCTGAGGTGAAGCATGTTGAGGTGGCAATTGTTGCGTTGGTTAGGTTGTGATCGGCGGATGCAATATTATTTGGTTTGGATTGGGAGATGCATACAGGAAAGTGGGCCCTATCCAAGGGTTCCAGGACTGGGGGAAGTAGGGGCTCTATAGTGGAGATTTGAGGTTCCTGCTGTCTTAGGGTTCAAAAAGACAATCGATAGTTAATGTTATCATCACATTATTTGTTAATTGGGTTAACTTTGAAAAGTCCTTTTGTTATGGTTTGCTGTACAGTATCCAGTATCTTGTATATAGCTGTGCTATTGGATGCTTCTAATCTACTTGGTCTAGGCTTTTGAGAGAGTCCGCATATCAAATACACAGCCTATATATTAAAAGGATTCAGTTTGTGTTTTGAGAAACTTTGAGACATACAATTGATTTTCCCCCTCTCATATTAATTAACTACTGATTTATATGTCTACATTTTGCTAGGAGTGTACATAAACACCATTCCCACCACCAAAGGACTGTGACCCATCCCTCCTGCCCACTCCCACCCCCCACTGGCCCAGGAAGCCGCATGTCTACCCCTCACCACTGGGTTTTTACTTTGATGCCCTACTTACAATATGATCAGGTCCTGCTTTTAGTTTCCCTTTTAGGTCTTCTTAATCAACTTCTGTTGATGAGTGGGATCATCCCATACTCATCTTTATCTTTCTGACTTAGTTCACTTAACATAATTCCTTCTAGCTCTGTCCAAGATGGGTCAGAGAAGGTGGGTCCATTGTTTTTGATAGCTGCATAGTATTCCATTGTGTATATATACCACAGCTTTCTCAGCCACTCATCTGTTGTTGGGCACCTGGGTTGCTTCCAGGTTTTAGCTATTATGAATTGTGCTGCTATGAGCATAGGAGTACACACCTCTTCTTGGTTGGGTGTTATGGAGTCCTTGGGGTATAACCCCAGGAGAGGAATCACTGGATCATATGGAAGGTCCATGTGTAGCCTTCTGAGAGTTTTCCAGACTGGTCTCCACAGAGGCTGTACCAATTTACATTCCCACCAGCAATGTAAAAGGGTTCCTCTGTCCCCACAACCTCTCCAGCATTTGTTGCTGCTGTCCTTTTTGATGTATGCCATTCTTACAGGAGTGAGGTGGTATCTTAGTGTTGTCTTGATTTGCATTTCTCTGACAATCAGTGACCTAGAGCAGTTTTTCATATGTTTGTTAGTCTTTTGGATCTCCTCTGAGGTGAATGTTTTGTTCATATCCTCTGCCCATTTTTGGATGGGGTCATTTGCTTTTTTGCGGCTAAGTTTGCTGAGCTCTTTATATATTTTGGTGATTAGTTTCTTGTCTGATGTCTGACATGTGAAGATCTTCTCCCATTCTGTGAGGGGTCTCTCTGTTTGTTTAATAGTTTCTTTGGATGTGCAGAAGCTTTTCAATTTGATGTAGTCCCATTGGTTTGTTTCTGCTTTAGTCTTCCTTGCAATTGGGTTTGATTCATCAAAGATGTCCTTGAGGTGTATGTGGGAAAGTGTTTTACCAATGTTTTCCTCTAAGTATTTGATTTTTTCTGGTCTGACATCCAGGTCTTTAATCCATTTGGAGTTTATTTTTGTTTCTGGTGAGATAAAGTGGTTCAATTTCATTCTTCTGCATGTTTCAACCCAGTTTTCCCAGCACCATTTATTGAAGAGAGCCTCCTTTTTCCATTTAATCCTTTGGGCCCCCTTATCAAGGATTAGATGCCCATAGGTGTTGGGATTTATTTCTGGGCTTTCAATTCTGTTCCACTGGTCTGTGTGCCTATTTTTGTTCCAGTACCATGCTGTTTTGATGATGATGGACAAGCCTATAATTTTTAGATGTGTATTTAATTAATTTGAATTAGATCTTGGGTAATGTTTCTTTATAAATGAATAAAAACACAAGTCTTCAGTTTGAACATGCAAAGCATTATCTTTGGATATGGCATAAATTATCTCCTTGAATTGTTAGGTGTTGAGATTTATTTACATCTGCATTCCCCACATATTCTCTATGTGATTTCTCAAGATGAATTTCTTAGAATTAATTGTTTTTAATTTATTGGGGAATTAATGGTTTACAGTCAACAGTAAAATGTAATACAATAGTGTGTACATGTGTAACATTTCTTAGTTTTTCACCTAACAAGTCAACCCCCACTAGGTCCTCCTCTGTCTTCATGTTCTGGGACCTGAACCCTACCCCTTACCCCAGAGTCTTTTACTTTGGTGCAATACAACAACTCCAGTCCAAGTTCTACTTTGTGTTTTCCTTTCTGTTCTTATTTTTCACTTTCTTTTTTTTTTTTTTTAATTTTTTATTTAAGAAAGGATTAGTGAACAAAGGCATAAGGTAGGAGGGGTACAACTCCACACAATTCCCACCACCCAATCCCCATAACCCACCCTCTCCCATGATAGCCTTCCCATTCTCTAGCCCTCTGGGAGCATGGACCCAGGGTCGTTGAGGGTTGCAGAAGGTAGAGGGTCTGGCTTCTGTAATTGCTTCCCCGCTGAACATGGGCGTTGACTGGTCGGTCCATACTCCCAGTCTGCCTCTCTCTTTCCCTAGTAAGGTGTGTCTCTGGGGAATCTGAGCTCCAGGACACATTGGTGGGGTCTTCAATCCAGGGAAGCCTAGTCAGCATCCTGGTGGCATCTGGAACCTGGTGATTGAAAAGAGAGTTAACATACAAAGCCAAACAATTTGTTGAGCAATCATGGATCCCAAGTTTGGAATAGTGGAGAGGAAGTGTTAGGGAGGTACTCACTGCAAACTCTAGTGTAATCCTGCTTTCAGGTATATATTTTGCAGTAGTTTATGGATACGTGTGAACATAAGCTCTCTCTCACAGAAACTGTTGTATGTCTAGGTTATGGGACTTTGTTAGAAAGTGAACTACCTGAGATGAAATTAGAGTGTACTATTAAAGGAAAGGTCTCACCCGAGTAATGAAGCTGAAGGGTTGTCATTCCACACGTGAAGTCTCTGGATACAGTCTGAGGTGAAGCATGTTGAGATGGCAATCGTTGCTTTGGTTAGGTTGTGATCGGCGGATGCAATATTATTTGGTTTGGATTGGGAGATGCATACGGGAAAGTGGGCCCTATCCAAGGGTGCCAGGACTGAGGGAAGTAGGGGCTCTATAGTGAAGATGTGAGGTTCCTGCTGTCTTAGGGTTCAAAAAGACAATCAATAGTTAATATTATCATCACATTATTTGTTAATAGGGTTAACTTTGAAAAGTCCCTTTGTTATGGTTTGCTGTACAGTACCCAGTATCTTGTATATAGCTGTGCTATTGGAAGCTTCTAATCTACTTGGTCTAGGCTTTTGAGAGAGTCCGCATATCAAATATGTAGCCTATCTATTTAAAAGATTCAAGTTTGTCTTTTGAGAACCTTTGAGACATACAATTGATTTCCCCCTCTCATATTAATTAACTACTGATTTATATGTCTACATTTTGCTAGGAGTGTACATAAACACCATTCCCATCACCAAAGGACCGTGACCCATCCCTCCCGCCCACTCCCACCCCCCACTGGCCCAGGAAGCTACATGTCTACCCCTCACCACTGGGTTTTTACTTTGGTGCCCTACTTACAATTTGATCAGGTCCTGCTTTTAGTTTCCCTTTCAGATTTTCTAAGTCAGCTTCTGTTGATGAGTGGGATCATCCCATACTCATCTTTAACTTTCTGACTTAGTTCACTTAACATAATTCCTTCTAGCTCTGTCCAAGATGGGTCAGAGAAGGTGGGTTCATTGTTCTTGATAGCTGCATAGTATTCCATTGTGTATATATACCACAGCTTTCTCAGCCACTCATCTGTTGTTGGGCACCTGGGTTGCTTCCAGGTTTTAGCTATTATGAATTGTGCTGCTATGAACATAGGAGTACACACCTCTTTTTGGTTGGGTGTTATGGAGTCCTTGGGGTATAACCCCAGGAGAGGAATTATTGGGTCATATGGAAGGTCCATGTCTAGCCTTCTGAGAGTTTTCCAGACTGCTCTCCACAGAGGCCGTACCAATTTACATTCCCACCAGCAATGTAAAAGGGTTCCTCTGTCCCCACAACCTCTCCAGCATTTGTTGCTGCTGTCCTTTTTGATGTATGCCATTCTTGCAGGAGTGAGGTGGTATCTTAGTGTTGTCTTAATTTGCATTTCTCTGACAATCAGTGACCTAGAGCAGTTTTTCATATGTTTGTTAGCCTTTTGGATCTCCTCTGTGGTGAATGTTTTGTTCATATCCTCTGCCCATTTTTGGATGGGGTCATTTGCTTTTTTGCGGCTAAGTTTGCTGAGCTCTTTATATATTTTGGTGATTAGTTTCTTGTCTGATGTATGGCATGTGAAGATCTTCTCCCATTCTGTGAGGGGTCTCTTTGTTTAATAGTTTCTTTGGATGTGCAGAAGCTTTTCAATTTGATGTAGTCCCATTGGTTTGTTTCTGCTTTGGTCTTCCTTGCAATTGGGTTTGATTCATCAAAGATGTCCTTGAGGTGTAGATGGGAAAGTGTTTTACCAATGTTTTCCTCTAAGTATTTGATTGTTTCTGGTCTGACATCACGTCTTTGATCCATTTGGAGTTGATTTTTGTTTCTGGTGAGATAAAGTGGTTCAATTTCATTCTTCTGCATGTTTCAACCCAGTTTTCCCAGCACCATTTATTGAAGAGAGCCTCCTTCTTCCATTTAATCCTTTGGGCCCCCTTATCAAAGATTAGATGTCCATAGGTGTTGGGATTTACTTCTGGGCTTTCAATTCTGTTCCACTGGTCTGTGTGCCTATTTTTGTTCCAGTACCATGCTGTTTTGATGATGATGGCTTTATAATATAGTTTAAGGTCTGGGAGTGTGATGCCTCCATTTCTGTTTCTTTTCCTTAGGATGTTTTTGGCAATTCTAGGTGTTTTCAGGTTCCAGATAAATGATTGTAGTGTTTGTTCTATTCTCTTAAAGAAGCTTGGTGGAACTTTGATGGGTATTGCATTAAATTTGTATATGGCTCTGGGGAGAATGTTCATTTTGATGATATTTATTCTTCCAATCCATGAGCATGGGATATCTTTCCATTTCTTGGTATCTGTTTCTATCTCCTTGAGTAGTGACTCATAGTTTTCAGCATACAAGTCTTTCACTTCTTTGGTCAACTTTATTCCTAGGTATTTGATTGATTTTGCTGAAACAGTAAATGGGAGTGATTTCTGGATGTCTTCTTCTTCAGATTTAGTGTTTGCATAAAGAAATGCCACTGATTTTTGTACATTGATTTTGTAGCCTGATACCTTGCTATATTGCCTAACAACTTCCAGTAATTTTCTACTGGATTCTTTAGGTCTTTCTATGTATACTATCATATCATCTGCAAATAGTGAGAGCTTGACTTCTTCCCTTCAAATCTGTATTCCTTTGATTTCTTTCTCTTGCCTGATTGCTATGGCAAGAACTTCCAATACTATGTTGAAGAGTAACGGTGACAGTGGGCAGCCCTGTCTAGTCCCTGATCTGAGGGGGAATGCTTTCAGCTTCTCTCCATTGAGTATGATGTTGGCTGTAGGTTTGCTATATATAGACTCCACTATCTTAAGGAATTTCCCATCTATTCCCATTTTTTGTAGAGTTTTGAGCATGAATGGGTGTTGGATTTTGTCAAAGGCTTTCTCTGCATCTATTGAGATAATCATGTGGTTTTTGGCTTTGCTTTTATTGATGTGATGAATGACATTGATTGATTTACGGATGTTGAACCAGCCTTGCATTCCTGGGATGAATCCCACTTGGTCATGATGAACAATCTTTTTGATGTGTTGCTGTATCCGGTTGGCCAAGATCTTGTTGAATATTTTGGCATCTATGTTCATCAGAGATATTGGTCTGTAGTTTTCCTTTTTTGTTCTGTCCCTATCAGCTTTTGGTATCAGGGTGATGTTGGCTTCATAAAAGGTGGAAGGGAGTATTCCTGTTTCTTCAATCTTATGGAATAGCTTAAGAAGTATGGGTATTAACTGTTTCCTGAAAGTTTTGTAGAATTCGTTTGTGAAGCCATCTGGTCCAGGACTTTTGTTGTTGGGGAGATTCTTAATAACGGTTTCAATTTCTTTGTCTGTGATTGGTGCATTTAGATTTTGTAGTTCTTCTTGGTTCAGTTTTGGAAGTGCATAGGTTTCTAGGAATTGTTCCATTTCTTCCAGATTCTCTAGCTTGGTGGCATATAGTTCTTTATAGAAGTTTCGCAGAATTCTCTGGATTTCTGTGGTGTCAGTTGTGATATCTCCTGTATCGTTTACAATTCTATTAATTTGAGTCTTCTCTCTTTTTTGTTTGGTGAGTCTGGCTAGGGGTTTGTCAATTTTGTTTAATCTTTCAAAAAACCAACATTTGGCTTCATTGATCTTTTGTATGGTTATTTTCGATGTTGTTTATTTCTGCTCTAACTTTAGTGATTTCTGTCCTTCTGGTTGCTTTAGGGTTCCTTTGTTCCTCTTCCTCTAAGTCCTTGAGGTGTGTAGTAAGTTCGTTCATTTGGGCTTCTTCTTGGTGTTTAATATGTGATTGTATAGCTATAAGTTTCCCTCTCAGTACTGCTTTAGCTGTGTCCCAAATATTTTGATAGGTTGTGTCTTCATTTTCATTAGTTTCCATGAACATTTGAATTTCCTGTTTGAGTGAGTGTCTGACCCAGTGTTTCTTAAGGAGCATGTTGTTTAGTTTCCAAATTCTATGTCTTTTAATAATTTTCCGTTTGTTGTTAAAAGTTAGTTTTACTCCACTGTGGTCTGAGAAGATACTTGGGATGATTTCAATGCTCTTGAATTTATTGATGCTGTCTTTGTGGCCTAACATGTGGTCTATCCTTGAGTATGTGTTGTGTGGATTTGAAAAGAAGGTGTATTCCAGTTTTTTGGGGTGGAGGAGTCTGAAAATGTCCAAGAGGTCTAGTCTGTCAATCTCTTCATTCAATTCTCTTGTATCTTTATTGGTTCTCTGCTTTGTTGATCTGTCTAAGTGTGAGAGTGGGGTATTGAAGTCTCCCACTATTATTGTATTACTATTGATGTATTTTTGAAATTCTTTCAATAGGTGTTTAATGTATTTAGATGGTCCCTCGTTGGGTGCATAGATGTTAATAATTGTTAAGTCTTCTTGGCTGATTGATCCTCTAATCATTATGTAATGTCCTTGCCTATCTTTTATTACTTTATTTAATTTAAAATCTATCGTGTCTGAGATGAGAATGGCTGTTCCTGCCCTTTTTTGTGGACCGTTAGCCTGTATGATAGTTTTCCATCCTTTCACTTTAAGTCTGTGTTTATCTTGTTGTGACAGATGTGATTCTTGCAAGCAGCATATGGTTGGGTTATGTTTTCTGATCCATCCCCCCACCCTGTGCCTTTTGATGGGTGAGTTTAAGCCATTGACATTTATTGATATTATGGATTTAATGTATTGTAGTGCCATTGTTCTAAAAAACAATTTGTTTACTCTGATATATTACAAGTATTATAGTGATGTTCTTGTTTATAAGAGGTCTTTTAGTACCTCTTTCAGGGCCGGCTTGGTAATAGTTGCCTCCTTTAACTGTTGTTTGTCTAAGAACGTTTTGATCCCTCCATCTAGTTTGAATGAAAGTCTAGCAGGATATATAATCCTTGGTTGAAACCCTTTTTCATTCAGGGCTCGATAGATATCTTGCCACTCCCTTCTGGCTTTTAGAGTTTGAGTTGAGAAATCTGCAGAAAGTCTTATGGGTTTTCCCCTGTATGTGACTTTTTGTTTCTCTCTTGCAGCCTTTAGGATCCTTTCTTTATCCTTACTCCTTCTCATTGTGACTATGATGTGTCTTGGTGTTTTCAGGTCTGGGTTGATTCTGTTTGGTACTCTCTGGGCCTCTTGCACCTTGATATCCTTTCTGTTATTCAGGTCTGGGAAATTTTCTTGTATTATTTCCTCTAGAATGTTTGCTTCCCCTTCCTCTCTTTCTTCCTCTGGCAGGCCAATTATATGAATGTTACTTCTTTTGAGATCATCCCATATGTCTCTGTTTTTGTTTTCAGTGTCCCTCAATCTCTTTTTGAGCTCTTTCACCTCTTTCTTAGTTTTCTCTAACTCATCCTCTGTCTGACTAATTCTGTTTTCTGCTTCTGTTAGTCTGCTTTCCCTTGCCTCAGCTTCTTTCTTCATTACAGCTATTTCAGCTTTCAGTTCTCTAATTGTCTCAAGATAATCAGTATTTTCCTTGGGGGTCTCAACTGTTGTTTCCCTAATACTGCCATTTCTTTCCTCCAATGTTGTTTTCATTTCTGTGATTAATAAGTTTATTATTGCTTGCATACTTTTCTTATCTATGGTTACTTCTGACTGATTTGTGGTTTCTTCTGGGCTCTTGTCTTCATTCATTGGGGTAGCAGTTTTATTTGTTTTTAATCTACCCATTTTTTTTTAATTTATGTGTTTCTCTTTTTTTTTTTTAATGCTCTGTTGTTCCTCAGTTGTTGTGTTTTGAGCACAAGTAACACTATACTAAATACCTTTATGACAATTGCACTCACCAACCTCCGGAATAACAGTAGCAACTGAAGTAAGTATTGAAGGAGTTTAATCGTTACCAGTTAGCCAAACAATTTCTCCAGTCCGTGAAAAAATAGTAACCAAATCCCAGTGAAGAAAGAGAAAAGGAAGAGAGGATAGCAAGAATAGACAGTTATGCAAATCTACTATCCAGTGTATATTCTAGGGGTAACAAGAGTGTAAAGGGAACTAGAGCAGAGATAGACACATAGAGAGTTCACTCTGGGTCAGATTTCTTCCCCAAAGTAATTCACAAATTCAGAAAGGCAAAGAAGAAAGAAGTGTATGACAAGATTAAAAAAAAAAAAGAGAGAGAGAGATAGAGAGAGATAAGAGAGAGAAAAGGGAGAAGATAAGAAGAAGAGTTGTAATTAAAGAGCAGTGCGAGGAACTTCTCAAATGTGTATCAGAGAATAAAAAAAAAAAAAAAAACCCTGTTTGGTGGTATGGGGTATCCTGCTAGTGGCTGGTCCCAGGCACTGCTTACGGGGGGAGGGGGGGGCGGGGGGGCGGCGGGAAGGATGTATGCTTGAAAATTAAAAGGAAGAAAAAAGAGTTTTTTCCCCTACTCTAATTCTTAACCCAAATTAAGTTATAGACACATCCTTGGTATGACCGTTATGGCCCCTTATTGGCTGGCCTGCTAAAGGCAGAAAATCCTATTGTTTACACGAGATGTGTCCGGAGCTCAAAGGCTGGCTGCTTCTCAATCGCCATCTTCCGGGAAACCCCGCCCTCCAGACTTTTTTAAAGGATTTCTCAAAAATGAAAACTAGCTCCATGTCCTTTGATCCAATGAGAGCTATACTTAAGAAGTCTTTGGATCCACCCTCAGGGTCGCGGTGGACCCTGGCAACTCCCAAGAGAAAGCCCCCGAGCTAAAGTGCTCTCTCCGGGTCCTCTGCCCGCCGCGCTCTGCAACCGGCGGAGGAGCCGCCTTCCCGGGCTGGCGGAGGACAATGCCGGGCGCACTCGCCTTGCCTGGCGCCGCCTGGGAATTCTGGCGCCCCGCGAGTCCGTGTCACCTTTGTTCTAATTGTTAACCCAAATTAAACTGTAATCACTTCTTTGGTGCCCCCCCCCTTATTGACTGGCCTGCTAAAGGCAGAAAATCCTACCGTTGCCGACGATGCTATCAGAGCACTCGCTGTTAGCGATTTCTCAGGGCGCCATCTTCCCCCGGACCCTCTATTTTTCACTTTCTGTCTATGAGTCAGATCATCCCATATTCATCCTTCTCTTTCTGGCTTACCACACTTAACATGATTCCTTCAAGCTCCATCCAAGATGGGGTGAAGAAAGTGAAGTAATCATTTTTAATAGCTGAGTAGTATTGCATTGTGTATATAGACCACTTATACTTGCTCAGCCACTTATCTGTTTTTGGTCACCTGGGTTGCTTCCAGGTTTTGTCTATCACAAATTGTGCTGCTATGAGCATAGGTATACGCAAATATTTTTGTATGGTTGTGTTTGGTTCATTGCGATATATCCTCAGGAGAGGAATTGCAGGGTCACAGAATCAGTTCACTTCTAGACTTCTGAGAGTTCTCTAGACTGTTCTCCACAGGGATCAGACCACCAGCAGTGTGGGAGGGTTCCTTTGTCCCCACAATCTCTCCAGAATTTGTTGCTGCTGCCTTTTCTGATGTATGACTTTCTCTCAGGAATGAAGTGGTATCTCACTATTGTCTTTATTTACATTTCTCTAACTATCAACTACTCGGAGCATTTTTTCATATACTTGGTGGCCTTTTGTATCTCCTCTGTGATGAATATTCTGATCATATCCTCTCCCCATTTTTGAATGGGATCATTTGTTTTTCTGTTGCTTAGAGTTAATTCTTTATTCAACTCTCTCTTGCATTTAGCATTTAGTCTACAGTCACATGACTTTTAGAGACTCAGAGGAACCTGTTATGGCTGTTTCTTAGGATACCAAATTAGTGAAACAACAATAAACAACCCCCCTCATTTCTCTATAGCTCAGGAAAAAATTGCTCCAATTTAAGTTGAACCCGGATGAAGTAAGTGTGATCTGTATTGACTTTAAATAATATTACCTACAGCTTTAGTCTTAACACTTGGCTGAAAATATGCCTAGCATTAGCTTTACATTTTTTTTGCTTAGAATTTGGAGAATATTTTCTGTCCTCTGTGAATATCTTCATTTCAGGAAATTTTATTCATTTTCATTACTTTGCTGCTGCTATTGTTTCATATATTATGTCTGAAGATCTGTAATAATAGAACAAGGGAACAGAAATGGCTATCTGCTCTTTCACCTCCTCTTGACATTTACTGTGACCTATTTCCTCGGCATTCAAGGAGTACTTGTCAAGTGTTTCTTCTATATCACTGATTCTATTATCTGCGGTTTGAATGCCATTCTGTTCTTCAGTGCAGATTCAAATTATTCTACTACAATTTTAGGCTTTTTCCCTTAAAGTATCTTTTTTATCTCACCTATTGAATTTCTTTTAACTTTCTGTTTCCATTCCTTGGGGACTAAATTTTTCTGCATTTTTGTGAGGATGGCAAGCTTTCTTTTTTTTTTTTTCCTAAAATAATTTTCCAAGTTTTACAGAAAGTAATATGTAGGAAGTTTGCTTCTCAAGTTTATAATGCATTTTGTCAGTTTTTTAAAAGTAGTTGGAAAAGTGAAAACCACTATGAGGTATATATTTTTAAATTATTGTTGTAGTTATTGTTGTTGTTACTGGATAGGACAGAGAGAAATGGAGAAAGGAGAGGAAGACAGACAGATGGAGGGACAGACAGACACCTGCAGACCTGCTTCACCACCTGTGAAGTGACACCCCTGCAGGTGGGGAGCCAGGGGCTTGAACCGGGATCCTTATGTTGGTCGTTGCTCTTCTTGCCACCAGTACTTAACCTGCTGCACTACTGCCCGACTCCCTGAGCAATTTCTTGATTAAAGATATGTTTCAGTGTGCCATGTGGAGTGCACTCAAGCCTGTTCAAATCCCCTTGTCAGATTACAGCTGGAAGGGAAGCAGTTTTGCCTACCACCTGCCTTATTATTAGTGCTTTGGGACTTTTGTCTTTACATTAATATAGAAATGATAGAAATGTCTTATTCCACTCTCACCACATGGAGTGTAGGATATTTATATTCACAGTCATATCCTCTATATCAGAATACAGTTGGCAAAAGAGAGGAAGAACTCAGTTGCAGCAAAAGCTAGAATTATATTTTTCTTTTCTCTTCTTTTTTTTTTCTCTCAAGGTTATCACTGGGACTCCATGCAGGCACTATGAATCCATCTCGCCCCTGGCAACCATTATCATCATCATTATCTTCTCCTCCTCCGTCTTTGTTTCATCAAACTTATTGGACAGAGAGAAATTGAGAGATGATGGGGTCATAGAGAAGGAAAGAGATAGACACCTGCAGACCTGCTTCACCACTCGTGAAGTGTCCCTGCTGCAGGTAGGGAGTGGGGGCTTGAACCTGGGTTTCTTGGGAGGAACTTTAGGCAGAGTATGAACACTTAACTGGGTGTACCACCACCCAGCCCCAAATTATAGTTTTCTAATTGGTTTTACTGATTCCATTTTCTCTTCTATTATTGTTGGAGCCATCACTTTTGGGTATTCATTAATAAATTAATTAATGGAGACTGAAAGGAACATAGATGCTAGTAGGTAATGGCCTTTGAGGCAGAATGGTCAGCTGCTAAGTAATCTTGTTATTTAAGCCTATTGCCTATAAGCTAATAGACAAATAATGGTGGAGTGAGAGGGCTGGAGCATCTCTCTCTTTTTTATTATTTTTTAAAACATTTATTTCTTGATTTCCTTTTGTTGCCCTTTTTGATGTTTTATTGTTGTAGTTGTTATTGTTATTGATGTCATTGTTGTTGGATAGGACAGAGATAAATAGAGAGAGGAGGGGAAGACAGAGGGGGGAGAGAAAGACACCTGCAGACCTGCTTTACCACTTATGAAGCAACTCCCCTGCAGGTGGGGAACCAGGGGCTCGAATCCATATATCTCTTCATGATGGTGTATTTTCCCTCCAAGTAGACTTTGTGCTTTAAATGCTTTTATAGAAACTTTTAGAGGAAGTTGAGAACTTCCTAAGAGACTGACAGATCAGCTTTTAGAGAAATGGTTCTTATATCCAACATGGAGTATGAGTTGGAAACATCGTATAGATGCCAACAAACCAGTCTGAAGAGCTGGTTTAAATGATAAGAACCTAATATATCATGATTAGAATGAGGTTGAAGAGTGCACTAGATAGATGAGGTCGGGTTGAGTGGTGGAGCACATGGTTGAGCACAAATGTCACAATGTGCAGGGACCTGCGTTCGAACCCCCAGTCCATACCTGCAGGGGGAAAGCTTTGAGAGTGGTAAAACAGGGATGATGCAGGTGTCTTTCTACCTATTACCCCCTTCCCTCTTGATTTCTGGCTATCTCCATTCAATAAATAAATAAAGATAATAATAATAAAAAAGATGAGGTCGACAAGAACAGTCTTTTCCTTCTCTGTCTCATCTACTTATTTGCCATCTTAAGAGGTGATTGCAAATTTTGTAATTTGAGTAATTAAGGTAACAATGCTTTTCACTGAGAACACCACAAGAAAAACAGGCTGTCTCCTGGTTTGTTTATACAGAAGCACTGTGAGATGCCCTTCTTCTCCCCTCCTTGGACCTTGAGGGAATCACTGTGACAATGAGACAAAAAAAAAAAAAAAAGGAAATAAAAGAAAAAAGAAAGGAAGGAAGGAAGAGAAAGGTATAGAGTCTGATGAGTCTGACATTTTGTAGCTTGGCATAGAGAAGCAGCACAGTTTTAGACTGGGGAGTTTGGGACTTATTTGATTCTTGGTACTGTATACACATCTTGATTCCAGGAAGATCACTGCCCCTAGATTTAGGCCAAATTAAGTTTGGAGCTGAAGGCAGTCCCATAATTTTGCTACGAAGACATAGTTGTGGTAACTAAGATTACTGTTAGTTTATCACTGTTAGTTTCCAGGCATACAGATGAACTGTAAAAATGATGAAATTGAATACATTTTCCAGAGTGTAGAGAATTTCTTTTTGTTGTTGTTGTTTTTAAAGAATTTTTAACTTTTTAAAATATTGTTTATTCCCTTTCATTGTTGTTTCATTGTTATAGTTATTAATGCCATTGTTATTGGATAGGACAGAGAGAAATGGAAAGAGGAGGGGAAGACAGAGAGGGAAAGAGAAAGATAGACACCTACAGACTTGCTTCACCACCTGTGAAGAGACTTCCCTGCAGGTGGGGAGCCAGGGCTCGAACCAGGATACTTGCGCTGGTCCTTGGGCTTTGTGAGAGAATTTCTTGATAAGGTCTGCAGAGAACATAAATGCAGACACACTAGTGATTTCCCAGGAAATTGATCATTTCACAAATACAGGATTAATATAGGACAGGGCAGAAATCTGAAAATTAATATCTGCATTTATTTATTTATTTATTTATTTATTTACTCACTGCAGTAAGACTGATGAACAGTGAAAGATGTTGCTAGTCTCTCCAGAGGAGGATCAAAAGCCTTGACTATGGAAGTGTAGGGCTGAGCTTCACTGACAGGAGACAGACAACCCGGGACTCATGGTTGAGCTGTATGCAGTATCTCTTTATTCATGCAGAACACAGCACAGTCTAAGCCAAGCTAAACTAAAACTAAAAACTAAACTAACTAAAACAAACAATGCTGTCCTTATATATACTTTCCAAGTAGGGTGTGAACAGGATGTGACATAGAGAGAGTGGAGAGGAAAGTCACTGGTGAAAATCAGGGTGTGACAAGGAGAGGGGGTGGAGCAAAATGACATCATGAACCAGTGGGGATTAAACCAATGCCATGCAGTGGTTATGTAAATAGAATACAGTGGTTATGTAAATAGAATGCAGTGTTAAGCAGGGGGGATTAAACCAAATGAAACAGAAGGGGTTTTTAGAAGCAGAATTAGAAGCATACCAACATGGAAGTACCTCTAATTCTCTAAACCTGAGAATATTTTCAGAAACAGTGGCTCAAGTAAGAGTTCTGAAGAGGAGAGACAGCTATTCCATGTCTTGGGGGGGGGGGGGGAAGGCAAGCAATCACTAAATAACCCCCAGAAAAAGACTTTTTTTTTGTCTTTGAATTTTTGTTTAAATTTCTTTACTGGAAATAAATGAATTAATTATTTACAGTCCACAGTAAAATATAAGTTTGTACATGTGGAATTTTCCCCAATTTTCCACATAATAATTCAGCCCCCACCAGGTCCTCCTCTGGCTTCATGTTCCAGGACCTGAACCCTTCCTCCTACCCCCGAGTCTTTTACTTTGGTGTAATACAAACATTCCAGTCCAAGTTCTGCTTAGTATTTTCCCTTCTGATCTTGTTTTCAAATTCTGCCTGTAAATTAAATCATCCCATATTCATTTTTCTGTTTTTGGCTGATCTCATTTAACATGATTCTTTCAAGCTCTATCCAAGATGGGTTAAAGAAGGTAAATTCACCATTTTTAATAACTAGGTAGTATTCCATTGTGCATATAGACCACAACTTATTCACTCATCTGTTGTAGCACACTTGGGTTGCTTCCAGATTTTGGCTTTTACAAATTGTGCTGCTATGAACATAGGTATATACAAATCTTTTTGGATGGTTGTGCTTTGTTCCTTAGGATATATCCTCAGGAGAGGAATTGTAGGGTCATAGGGTAGGTCCACTTTTAGCCTTCTGAGAGTTCTCCAAACTGCTCTCCACAGGGACTGGACCAATTGACATTCCCACCAGCAGTGCAGGAGGGTTCCTTTATCCCCACAACCTCTCCAGAATTTGTTACTGTGACCTTTTCTGATGCATGGCTTTCTCACAGAAGTGAAGTGGAATATTTGCATTTCTCTCACCATCAATGACTTGAAAATGTTTTCATTTGTTTGTTGGCCTTTTGAATCTCTTCTATGGAGAATATTCTGTTCATATCCTCTCCCTGCTTTTGGATGGAGTCATTTGTTTTCTTTTTGCTGAGTTTGGTGAGCTCTTTATGTATTTTGGTTATAAGCCTCTTGTCTGATATATGAAGATCTCCCATTTTGTAAGAGGTCTCCTTGTTTGGGTTTTGGTATCTTTCTCTGTGCAAAAGTTTTTAATTTGGTGTAATCCCATTAGTTTATTTTTATTTAGTCTTTTTTTGTAATTGGATTTGTATCATTTAAGATGTCATTTATTTATTTATTATTCATTACCTTTTCTTGCCCTTGTTGTTTTATTGTTGTAGTTATTGACGTGGTCATTGTTGGACAGGACAGAGAGAAATGGAGAGAGGAGAGGAAGATAGAGGGGAAGAGAAAGATAGACACCTGTAGACTTGCTTCACTGCCTGTGAAGCAACTCCCCTGCATGTTGGGGAGCCAGGGGCTCCAACCAAGATCCTTATGCCAGTCCTTGTGCTTTGTACCATGTGTGTTTAACCCACTGCGCTACTGCCCAACTCCCTTAAGATGCCTTTAAAAGTAGGACAGAAAAGAGTTCTTCCAGTATTTCCCTCTAAGTATTTGATAGCTACTGGTCTAACATTCAAGTCCTTGATCTATTTGGAATTTACTTTTTTGGTTCAGTTTCATTCTTCTGTATGTTTCAACCTAAGGTTTTCAACACCGTTCATTGAAGAGACTCTCCTTTCCCCATTTAATAGTCTGGACACTTTTGTCAATGGTTAGATGTCCATAGATGTAGGGGGCTTACTTCTGGGCTCTCAATTCTATTCCACTGGACATTGTGTCTATTCATGTTCCAGTACCAAGAAGTTTTTATGACAATGGCCATATAATACAATTTGAGATCTGGGAGTGTGATGCCTCCAGTTCTGTTCTTTCTCCTCAAGATTGTTTTGGCAATTCTAGATCTTTTCTGGTTCCAGATAAACAGTTTTAGCTTTTGTTCTGTTCTCCTAAAAAAAAAAAAGAAAAAATTGGGTGGGAGCTTATGCAAAAAGAATTTCATTTCTGAGGCCACAAAGATTGCATTAAATTTGCGTATACCCAGAGGTGGTATATTCATTTTGATTATGTTAATTCTTCCAACCCATGATCATGGAATATCTTTGCACATCTTTGTGCTGAGACAGACTATTATCAGAGTTTTACTAAGTCTAAGTAAATAACCCTTGTTCTATGGCCAGGGAGGGTACTGACCTAAAATAGTGAGTGTTTAAGTCCCATCACCATCACCTTCCACTGTCCAAGTAAGTTTATGAGTATTTCTCTAGCATCTCGGATTTATTTTATTTTATTTTTTATATTTATTTTCCCTTTTGTTGCCCTTGTTTTTTTATTGTGGTTGTAGTTATTATTGTTGTTGTTATTGATGTTGTCATTGTTAGATATGACAGACAGAAATGCAGAGAGGAGGGGAAGACAGAGAGGAGGAGAGAAAGATAGACACCTGTAGACCCGCTTCACTGCTTGTGAAGCAATGCCCCTGCAGGTGGGGAGCCTGGGGCTCAAACCGGGATCCTTATGTTGGTCCTTGCTCTTCACACCACGTGCACTTAACCCACTGCACTACTGCCCGACTTCCTGATTTATTTATTTTTATTATTTAGTCATTTGTATCAGAGCACTGCTAAACTTCAGTTTAGATTGGGTTGTGCTGGAGATTGACCCTGGGACTGTTAGCGCCTCAGGCATGAAAACCTATTTGCATAACCAGTGTGTTATCCCTCTAGCCCTTTAGCAGTTCTGTGTTGGGAAGCAAAGGAAGAAAATTTCAGATATTTGGTCTGATGAATTAAAATCATTTAGTCAATCTCATAAACATTTATAGATACTTGCATGTAGTCCTAAGGATTTATTATTATTATTATTAGTTTTAAAAGAGTAAAATACCTCACTTTCTAAATGACCTATAGCTTAAAGAGAGAGAGATGAAAAGGGCAATAGCTAGAAGAGATATTAGTTTGTCTATTTCGAACAAGTGACAAATAGGACTATCTATAGTAATATTTAAGCTAAATCCCCTATTACCAAATAAGGGAAAATCCTATTGTATTTCTTATCAACTAGACAAAAGCAAGAAAGATGAAGCTGATCTAGACAATGAGAAAACAAGAGAGAAAAAGGAAGTTTTCAGGATTCACTCGCTGGGTCATGGGAATCTGGACTTGTGAGTTTTGTGTCTTGATGTTCAAGTCTGGTGACCAAGGCTGATGGGTGTTCAGCTTAATATATGTAGGCCTCAAGAGCACACACAGAAATTTAGGGGCAACCCATAGAGAAGCAAAAGTAGAAGGAAGCAAAGCAATCTTCCATAGTGTGATAATTATTTTAAGAAAATAGAAACTAATGTTTGTATTGTTTTTCTACTTTCTAAATTCTGTAACAAAGGCAAAACTCTCTAGCACATATAGGATTAAAAAGTCTCTTGATGAATGTTAGTAGAGTCCAGGTGTCAACTTTATCCAATAGTACATAGGAGTCTTATTTCATGTCTTATGACAAGAGTGTATCTTCTTAGGTAAATAGAAAACTAATCCTTCAATACTGGGAGTTGGGAAAATAAAAAGTATACCCTCCTCCTTCCTCAGTGGGTCATTGGAATAAGTAAAGACATTTTTGCTTTTTTCTTTTGGGTTGATGGCCTACATGGTTTTTCTTTTTGGGAACTAGTGCCAAAAAGAAGCACTATACCCTCTATAAACACTGCCTCTGAGCTCATGCTTGAGCTGTATCTTCAACAGACCATTCCAATATTTTATTAGGCCAGTAGATTTGGGTCATTGCAGGATGTGAAGCAATAGATCCTAAGACATGCTTGTACTCCCCATACTGCCACTGCTATTGAAGAACACATTAAAAACGTTGTACACCATGAACAAGAGATTTTCTCCTTGAGATATAAGAGCAGCTCAATATACTTCTCAGTACATATCATATACCACGTTAATGAAAAATAAAAATTACATGATAATCTCTGTAGATGCTGAGAAAGCTTTTGACAAAAATACAAATAAAATCAACATCAGGCAACAGTTACTTTGTATATACTACTAATAAAACAATTGACAGTGAAATAGTACCCTTCCATTCACTACAACACCCAAACCATATAAAAATGTAGGCCTCTTAAGTTTCTTATTTCATTAAATATGAAATTATTTATTTAAGAAGTATACCATTTAGTTCCCACCTACTTACTGATTTTTCAGCTTTCATTGTGTTATTTCTAGTTTCATTCCATTCAGAAGCAGATTATTAGGCACAGGGATCTTCCCAATTTGCACATCCTGACTTGCATTTTTCCTGATTGTGGTGAGTGAACATGGGATAAATTCACTGACTTCTTTGAATCCACATCCCCCACCAAGATCCTACCTGCTTATTTTCATATGCACATATCAACAGAATCTCCTGGGTGACCTGACCTGGAATAATATTCAGAGACACTTGGATACACTTATAGATGTTTAACTTGTCAGAAATCAAAAAGGGAGAGAAAAATAGAAACTGCTTATACTGCTGTGATGTTGGCATTGCATGTCTTTGTTCTTAGCTGGGATAGAAAACAAGCCAATTGCCAACCAATAGCTGATTACAGCTCTCACACTGACACCCTAACCAGCATGGCAATTGGAATCCAGACTTCACTATGGTGGAACTTGTAGTCGATAGTCATTCTTTATTATCTATGCCCATTGGTCTCTGCAGGAGATGCATGAGGAAAGAAAAGGGAGATATAAAAACCACCAGCTTTCATCCTTTACATTTTAAGTTCTGACACTTATCTTTACCACCCCCATACGACGAAAATGAAACTGTTCTTGACATACTGTATTGGCCAGGGAAGAAGTGTAGCCACACACTGCCTAACATTAAGTCAATGATCTCCACCCATGTAACGGCAATCTTAATTTCTATTGCCTAGCAGCATTGTGATTGCCATAATTGTAGTGTTTATATGCTGGCAGAAGCCTTATACATCTTGTCTTTACCACAGTTCTCCCTCCCCCAATCATCCTCATTTTCCACATTTTGTCTTTTGTTTGTTTGTTTTGTGTTTTTCTAGTTGTTATTTTTTTCTTCTTTTCTGTTTTTTTGGGGGGGATTAATGGCTTAACTCAACAATAAAATGCAGCAACAAAAAATAAAATATAGTAGTTTGTACATGTATAATATTTCTCAGCTTTCCATATAACAATCAACCCCCTGTAGGTCCTCTGGCATCATGTTCCAGGACCTGAACCATCCCCCTACGACATTTCTTAATAGCATCATCTTCCCTTGTGCCAGATTTAATCCTGTGTTTTTTGTTCAGCATGACTCCAAGTATACAAACTCCATCCGTGGCTATGTCAAGTGACTGATCCAGAAATAAAAGTAAAAGTGATTACAGATTATAAAAATGGAGAATCAGTGATGGTTACTGCTTGCCGCCAGGTACGCCCCATTCCACATTATCTGAGACCTTGAAAAACAAGAAAAAAGTAATGAATACTGTTGACAAATCTGCTCCACTGAAAGCAAGGAGACTAAGGAAATCTCAAGAAGAGCCTATAACAGATATGAAGGAAGGCATAATGACTTGTATAGAAGACCAGGCACAGAATCATATGCTAATAATGACCAAAGCAAAACACTGTGCTGCTGAAAGAAAAGACTAGACTCAGTTACAGTGTTGTACTTACTGCTAGCCCTAGGCAGTTTAGGCAGTTCTAGAGTTGAGAATGTCATACATTAGAAAGGACAGAAACAACAGAAGTTGGCAACAATATGGGGAAAAAAGGAGACACTTCTCTGCTGGTAGGAAGATAAGTTAATCTAAAGATTATTAGTTATCATGCTGCTGTGTGCATGAGAGGATGGGGAAGAGAGAGGTGCCAGATACTGTGTTAGTGAGCAAAAATCAGACCACCGTTCACTGTAAAGAAGCAAAGATGTTTATTCACGAATTTGAATCTGGGCCAAGTGGTGACTGACAGCAGTCCACCAAGCTCGACCACGAACAGGGCTCAAACCACACAATTTATAGGATTTCAGAGTACATTCGGGGTGGGGAGAGGTATAACCTTATCGATCTATATCCAATAACATGCTATAGAAAACGCGGAACCCAATCATTTCAAACCTAGCAAAAAGCGGGATCCACTCAAAACAAAGTGCGGACTGATTTCAAACATTGTAAAACTACACAACCAATAGACCCTAGCCAGAGTAGGGTCACCTTATCCTCTCGCCATCAGTTGCAACCATCCGGTAAACATTGGCTTACTGATTAAGTCCTCTTGTCTATGGAAAATGCAAGGAATTTTCCATCTTACATTCCCCACTAGTCTTAGCCAAGAATCAAATCTTTGATTCATCCTCTTCTTCTTCTTCCTCCGTATTATCTTCAGTATATCCTGTTCTAAGGAGCATTACCTTCTCAGATTGTCTCCAGATTAGGGAGATCAACGATCTTAATAGACAGGGTCCTAGGGTAAAGATTAGGAGTAGAGTGATCAATGGCCCCACCAAGGAGCTGATCAGTGTCGTTAACCAAGGGGACCAGGAGAATAAGTTTGCAAACCAGTTGCCCCAGTTGCTCTGGTCCCTCAGGAGGCGGTCTCTGTCTTCTATTCTTTTCTTAACTTCACTTAAAGTCCTCTTTACCATGCCGGAGTGGTTGGCATAAAAGCAACAAGTCTCTCCTAGGGCCACACATAATCCTCCCTGTTTCATGAACAACAACTCAATTCCCCTACGGTTCTGCAGGACCACCTCAGCCAGGGACGACAGCGACTCTTCAAGGGCTCCGATGGTGCCCTCTAGTGTCACCATGTCCTGATTGATCTGCTGATCTAATTCTATTAGAGTTGTCTCCTTGGCTAGGGCCATTGTGCCCACTGCCACTGACCCAGCTATTCCCATCCCTACAAGTAAGGGAATCACTACAGGGGCGCGCTTCTCTCTTGTTGGCCCAAGGTGTTCTTTTCCCTGCCTTTCAAGGTGCTCTCGCCCTGCTTCACCCTGAGAATAGTATACATGTGGCAGTATGTGGGTCAAAACACAGAGGTCCTCCTTACTCATTCCATAAGGGGAGATACAGGGAGTCATGCCTGAAGTACAAGCCCACCAGGTTCCTTCGGGGGACTTGAGGAGAGTGGCCCACTCCTGGGTTTTGCTAACTCTAATGGTCTGGTTACAATTGCCCCTATATGGGGAGGAGTCCAGTGTGTACCTGGCTGTGACAACACAGGTTCCTGCTCCCTGAATATCTCCCAGTGTCATGTGAGGCTGTACCCCCCACTTACACATCGGGCCTTTAGAGTTACTAGAGGATAGGGTTAGATTCCTGATGTCCCCTTTCTGGCTGCCTATCCCAGCAAGAGCGGCCACACCTATATAATAAGGAGGTTCAGGGTGTAGACACAGCTAGCAGTCTCTAGTCATACTGGGGTCAGATTCATTTAAGAGATGATACATTAATTCCACAGTTTTTACTAGTGGCTCCACCCTAAGAGGCAAGGGCTCAGTGTCAGCTCTGTCCACCCTAGGATGCAAGGGCTCAGTGTCGGTTCCGTTCTTTCTCTCTGTCTTTGAGGATGGGTAGGATGTTGGTCGGGGGTCCTTACCTAAGATGACCGGTCTCAACGGCCCAATAGGATTTTGGGTACATGGTAGTATCTGTAATTGAATAGTAAATAACGTTCCAGGGTCCTTCCCAGTGAGCAGTATCCGGATGCCCCACGTTCTCCCTCCCATCCATAAATTAGGTTTATGCCAAGTCTTAACCTTCACCTCCACAGGGTTGCAGTCCCCTATGTTGCAAGTACCTTGTTTAGTCGGGGCGCCTGGGCGGACCACCCTTGCAAACATCAAGTGTTTATCAGCGTCCCTCAATGGAGATGCTGTCAAACATTCCCCCCATAGTCCACAGAAAAAATATGTCTCTCCTCTACACTCACTGGGGCAGCCTTCCATGGGACAGACGTAGTAGGGTCTGTCCCAAAGGTGACTCTCTAAATCAATGGAGCCGCACCCTCTGTCCGTAGTAATCTGGTTGGACCAGTTTTTACTGGTCCAGCTCGCACCAAACAAATCACACAAATCAAAGGAGAACATAGGTTGCCCCGTGGTTGTCTGGTTGGCAATCACCTCCCCTTCCTTATTTCTTAGCTCCCACAGGACCAGCGAGGACACTCGGGGATGGGTGGTGTGAGAGTTCAAGCTGGAGCAGAGCAAGAGCGCAAGAGTTAGCAGGAGACCAGTTGGACCTTCATTGGATCTCTGGTGGGCACGGCACACCATCCTCTTAAGTCCTCTGCTCCCAGGGGATCAGCAACTGACCTCTTCAGGCAGGTGTGATGAATCCAGTGGTGCTTTCCGGCGACCTTTGCGGCAGTCGGCGTGCTCAGGATCACAGTGTATGGTCCTTCCCACCGGGCCTCAAGGTGATCTGGATGCAGTTTCTTTACTAGCACAGAGTCACCAGGCTCAAACAAGGGGGCATGGTCTCAGCTCTCCTCCCTCCGGGTTCCAGGTTTCACGTCCCAGACAGCGGCTCTTGCCTTCCCTCGCACCACCTGTAAGGCCTGTAAAGACTTAAAGAGACTGCCATGAGACACTTTGGCCAGTTTCACAGCCTCAACCTGGGGTACCAGGGTTGGCTGCTTGCCATATATAATTTCAAAAGGGGTAAATCCAGACACATATGGGGTGTTCCTACTTCTAAGCAAAGCAAAAGGTAAAAGAGAAACCCAGTCCCCGCCAGTCTCTATTTTCAGCTTGGTTAAACTTTCCTTAATGGTCCTGTTCATTCTTTCTACCTGCCCCAAACTCTGGGGGTGATAAATGCAATGTAATTTCCACTTAATTTTCAAAGTTTTAGCCAATTGTTGGGTGACCTTGGCAATGAATGCTGGGCTACTATCCAACCCCAGTGAATAAGGGAGCCCAAACCTGGGGATAATTTCAAAGACCAATTGTTTCACCAATACCTGGGAAGTCTCTTTCTTAGTTGGGAAAGCTTCAGCCCATCCTGAAAAGGTATCTATCATAACTAAGAGATACTTATATCCCCCTTGAGCTCTGGGCATTTCGGTGAAGTCTAATTCCCAGTGCTCTCCAGGTTCCTCTCCTCGCCACCGGGTCCCAGGCTCCTTCACTTGTACTGGATTAGCGTTGACTCTGGCACACGTGGCACAATGGCTGGCCACACTCTGGGAGATCCTGTATAGACCAACTATTAAATAGAATTTACTGATTAACTTGGCCAGTTTGTTTCCCCCCAAGTGGGTACCTTGGTGTGTCCGATTGACCACCTGTCTTCCCAGTGACTGGGGTAGTAGAATCCTTTCATCTGGGAGGATGATCCATCCTTCCTTGTTGGGCTTTCCTCCAAGCTTCTGGCTTAGCTTCTCCTCTCGTTCAGAATACTCAGGTCTTTCCTTTTTGGTAATTTCTTCTGGTGTGGCCACCACCAACTGGGCTTGGGTCCCCACTAGTCTTTGGACTGCCTCCTGGGCTTTCTGGTCTGCCAACCGGTTACCCCATGAGACTTCTGAGTCGTCTTTCTGGTGTCCTTTACAATGTATGACAGCAACTTTCTCCGGTCCCCAGATGGCTGCTAACAGGGCCAATATCTCCGGGGCGTGCTTGATAGTTTTCCCTCCAGCCGTCAGCAGTCCTCTCTCTTGGTACAGAGCCCCATGGACGTGGACGGTAGCAAAAGCATACCTACTGTCAGTGTAGATGTTCACTTTCTTCCCGGCTCCCCACTTAAGTGCTTGAGTGAGGGCGATCAGCTCTGCCTTCTGTGCTGAAGTTCCTTGTGGCAAGGACTTGGCCCATATGACCTCCCGACTCATAACCACTGCAGCGCCAGCATACCGCACACCGTCCTCCGCAAAGCTGCTTCCATCCATGTAAAGGGTCTCCTGTGCGTCTGGCAGCAGGACATCCATCAGGTCGGCTCTCAGCGAGGTCAGGGCTTCCAGGATCTCTCCACACTCATGGGTGACATCTTCTTCCGGATTGGGGAGCAAGGTGGCTGGATTCAAAGCTGCAGTCTGCTTAAAAGTAATGCAAGGCAGGTCCAACAACAGTACCTGATAATGGGTGACTTGGGAGTTGGTCATCCACCGATCCAGAGGGGAGTGAAGTAGGCTGGCCAGATTGTGGGCTGTGACAATTTCTAGAGTCTTCCCAAAAGTCAATTTAGAAGTCTCTTTCACTAGCAGGGTGGCTGCTGCCACTGTCCTAAGGCACCCTGGCCAACCCACTGCTACTGGGTCCAATCGTTTAGACAGGTAGGCAACCGGCCTCCTCCAGGGTCCCAGGGTTTGAGTAAGTACTCCTTTGGCTATGCCGGTGTTCTCTGCTACAAATAACTGGAATGGCTTGTCCAGGTCGGGGAGACTCAGGGCAGGGGCACTCACCAGAGATTCCTTCAGCACTTGGAAAGCCCTCTCCTCTATCTCAGTCCATCTCAAAGGTGTATCGCCCCCGCCGGTGGCAGTGTAGAGGGTTTTTGCTAGTTCGGCAAACCCTGGGATCCATAGCCTACAGTAGCCCACCACTCCCAGGAATTCTTGGACCTGTCTCTTTGAAGTGGGGGTTGGGATCTTCAGGACAGCCTGAATCCTTCCTTCGGACAGGGCTCGCCGTCCTTCCTTGATCTGGTAGCCCAGGTAGGTGCACAACTGAGCCTTTTTGGCGGACACCCGGTACCCCAAGTTCCCCAGTACCTCGAGCAGGCCTCTGGTTGCCATTTCACAGTCCTTCCCAGAGGGGGCAGCAACTAGCAAATCATCCACATACTGCAGAAGGCTGCACTCGGGGTGCTTGCCTCGGAACGTCAGCAAGTCTTTGCTAAGAGCTTCATCAAATAAGGTAGGAGAATTCTTAAAACCTTGGGGGAGTCGGGTCCAAGTCAGCTGTCCTGACTCACCTTCAGGGTCTGTCCATTCAAAGGCGAAGATGGGCTGGCTCTGCGGTGCTACGGGAAGGCTAAAGAAAGCATACTTCAAATCCAAGACACTGTACCAGGTTCGATGAGGAGGCAGGAGACTGAGGAGAGTGTAGGGGTTAGGGACTATAGGATGAATAGTCTCTACCCTCTTGTTTACCTCTCGCAGGTCCTGCACCAGTCTGAAGTCATTCGTCCCAGACTTCCGAATAGGAAGGAGGGGCGTGTTCAATGCCGATTTACAGGGTACCAAGATAACAGCCTCCAAATATGGCTTCTGATACCGTACTGGGCTTCCCGGCTCATGGGGTACTGCTGGACTCGAACTGGGGTAGCTGAGCTGGTTAATTGAACAACTATGGGAGTCACATGCTTGGCCAATCCTGGGGGGTTAGTCTTGGCCCATACTCTCGGAATCTCCTGTTTCCATAGTGTTAACAAATCCTGATTACCTGCATCCTTTGAGGGCTCATAGAGGCGGTATTCTTCCCTTGCTGGCATAGTGAGCAGGATCCGCCTGCCTACTTGTACAGTTGGCCCGTCATCGGCATCAAAGGAAATGGTGGCCTGCAGTTTCTGGAGGAGGTCCCTCCCTAGCAGTGGCTCAGGGCACTCAGGGATTACCAGGAAGGAGTGGGTGATAGTCTCTAGGCTGGGACCAGCGATCCTCCCTATAGACTTTGGATAACTCTTGGTCTCCCCAGTGGCCCCTATAATTTTAACCTTGTCCTTTCCGGTGGGTCCAATTGGTTGCTGAAGTACTGAATGAGTGACCCCGGTATCCACTAAAAAGTCAATTAATTTTCCCCCTACCGAGAGTTTTACCCTAGGCTCCTGGGGGTTGGAGGAACCTTGACTTCCTCAATCTAATTCAACCAGCAGGGGCACTTCCTCCCTTTTCCTTTCTTCTTCCCTCAGCTTAGGGCAGTTCTTCTTCCAATGTCCTTCTTCTTTGCATATCATGCACTGATTCCTTCCTAAAGATTTGCCTCGGCCTCTTGTCTTTCCTTTCCTAGGTCCTCTCCTGTTCTCTCTCTGTCCTGTTTCTCTGGCTAGAAGAACCTTTGCCATCTTCTTATTCAGTTCTAACGTGGCCTTTACTGGATCTTCCCTATTTTCAAACACTTTCTGGGCCACTGCCAACAATTCAGAGAGAGACTTCCCCTCAAAACCTTCTAGCTTCTGTAACTTCTTCCTAATGTCTGGGCCTGATTGGGCTATGAACTGGAGGGCAACTGCTGGCACATTTTCAGGGGTCGAGGGGTCTATGGGGGTCCAGGTTCTATACACCTGACATAGTCTTTCCAAGAAGGCGGTCGGGCTTTCGTCCATGCCCTGTCTACATTCGGTCACCTTAGACAAGTTAGTGGGTCTCCGGGCTGCGGCTCGGATTCCCCGTAATAGAGTCTGGCGGTACCTGGTGAGGGCATCATATCCGGTGCTTGAGTTGGGGTCCCACTTCGGTCTGGACTGGGGGAATACCTCCTCTATCCTGTCCTGATTGGTGACAGGCTCCCCCCGGTGGTCCCGGACCTGCTTCTTTCCCTCCACTTTAATTCTCTCCCTCTCCTCCAGAGTGAATAGGGTGTTCAGCAGTTGCTGACAGTCATCCCAAGTGGGCTGGTGAGTATAAAAAACTGACTCGAGTAGGGTGGCCACCCCCTCTGGGTCTGTAGAGAAAGGAGGGTTCTGGTTCTTCCAATTAAACAGGTCAGAAGTGCTAAAAGGGACGTAAGTCCTCAGGGGCCATCCTCCTGCAACCATCTCCCCTATCTCTCGCAAGGGAAAGATCCTGACCAACACAGGCTCTGATCTAAAAGCAGTCCCTGCCCTATTGTAAGGTGGGCTCAGGACCTCTGACAGGGGCCCAGAGGTGGAATCAGGCACCTGGGGGGCTCCCTCTTGGACGGTGGCTCTTGGGACTTCAGGATAAGGAGGGGGGTTCCCATTCCTCAATTTTCTCACTCTCGGGGGAGATTCGGGAGCCTCAGGGAGGACTGGGACAGTAGGTTTCCTAGGAAGTCTGCCTCCTTGCTTGCTCCCGGCCACAAACACCCCTGATCTGCTCTTAGCCTTCTCCTTCCCTATGGGACCACCTTTGCACTCCCGCAAGTACTTTGGCTGGTCCTGAATGATACCCATCCAGACCTCAATGTATGACATCTGATCTGGATGCCCAGGGTTCCCAAAAATCACATCATGCACTGCTGAGCACTTTCCTAGGTTGAGACTCCCCGCCTCAGGCCATCCGACCCCAAAGGTCAGCCCATCCCGCTCACAGTACTTCCTCAGTGTGAAGACATCCACCTGGGTTCCAAACCCAGCAGCCCTTCTTGAGAAATCTGAAAAATTCTTAGTTAAACATTCAAGGGGGGTGAGCTTGCAGTCCTTAGACTGGTTCTGTCCCATTTTCTCGTCAAAATGAAACAGAAGGGAGACAAATAATGCAACTAAAAATATAGCAATCAAACTAAGGGTTCCTTTCACTCCTCTTACACACTGGCTGGCACACCATGCAGATTCACACGTCCTCTCATTCTCATACACTTCTCCAACTAGACCAAAGGGTGTCCACTTGGGACCTTCTCCCTTATCTTGGCTGTATGGGGTTCCTGCAAGTGTCAACTCCAGTTTCGCTTGTGCAGGGTTCCTTGGTTCGCTTGCTCAGGGGCACACAAAAGGAAAGAAACGAGTAGCAAGTGCTGGAAAAACAACTGGCACCTGAAGGGTGACAGACAATCAACTGTGCTCGCTTGACCGGGCCCCTTGCAGGACCTTAAGGAGTCTTAGCTTAGGGGTAGCTGTATGAACCCCGGTCTCGGTCTCAACAAGGTTGAGAATCCCCACTGAGCTGAGACGACTCCACGGACATGCAGGTTGAGAGCCCAATCACGCCCCGTAGTCAAATGACCACGAGGCACACAACACACACACACACTCATAACAAGGCACTCGTTCAGTCAAGGGGGGGTGATTACCTGACCAGCCGCCGCTACTAAGATGTCTCGAGTCAGGCCTTCTGGAATCACTGGAGAGTAGCTCCGGCCAGAATCCCTCAGTTGCACTGACAAGGTCAATCTTTTCGTGAATCACCAAAGTGGAGAGAGAGAGAGAGAGAACCAGGAACAGACAATAGAGAGACATGACAGAGCCACAGGGGATGTCTCCTGTGGGATTGGAACCGGGGGTGCGGCCTAGGTATCCCCAGGAAATTCCCGTCTGGGGAGACCCCGTGGTCGGACCCGGCAGCTACCAAACCCAGGACACTTCCCCTAACCCTAATGGGCCAGGGTACTACCTCCTGGCATCAGTGTGGCATGGCACATGCACACACTCTTCAGGACCCTGCCTCAGGAATTCCCGTATGAGGGGGCTCTGAACCCGAGCAGCCTGGAAGTCGTCACTTTCCAATGCTGCGGTCTGGGGTTTCAACACGGTGTCCCGCAATCCACAGACCACAAGCCCTGTGGGGACACACAGACGGTATACCGTGTGCAAAAATCAAAAAAATCAAAAGATCAGGCCTGACTTACCAGCGCCGGGCAAAAGGCTTCCAAGGATCCGGATCCAGGATGGGGTGTCCTCAGGAATCCCTGTCTGAGGATATCTCACTGGGGCCTCCAAATGTTAGCGAGCAAAAATCAGACCACCATCCACTGTAAAGAAGCAAAGATGTTTATTCATAAATTCGAATCCGGGCCGAGTGGTGACTGATAGCAGTCCACCAAGCTTGACCACGAACAGGGCTCAAACCACACAATTTATAGGATTTCAGAGTACATTCAGGGTGGGGAGAGGTATAACCTTATCGATCTATATCCAATAACATGCTATAGAAAATGCGGAACCCAATCATTTCAAACCTAGCAAAAAGTGGGATCCACTCAAAACAAAGCGCAGACTGATTTCAAACATTGTAAAACTACACAACCAATAGACCCTAACCAGAGTAGGGTCACCTTATCCTCTCGCCATCAGTTGCAACCATCCGGTAAACATTGGCTTACTGATTAAGTCCTCTTGTCTATGGAAAATGCAAGGAATTTTCCATCTTACATACTGGAGCACCACTCAGCTCCACAGAGCACTCTCCATCACCACTCACCATTTGATTTTCAAGAATCAAATGTGGTTCCTCCTCATGTACTTCCTTGCTCTTCTGATCTCCTTTATCTAGACTTGATACTTGGTTAAAAAGTCTAGAAACTCTGTGACTTCTACTGTTTTGCTGAGTGTGTGTGTGTGTGTGTGTGTGTGTGTGTGTGTGTGTGTGTGTGTTTCCCCACTCTGTAAGACTAAGCTTCTTGAATTGTTGGAATCCCTTAGAAGATAGTCATTTCCATATAAGATTTCTGACTAACAGATAATTTCGCCTGTCTTTTATGTTTTCACTTCATTCTGATTATTTCCTTTGCTGTGAAGATTTGTTTTTAGGTTGATGTCATACACTGAGTCTATTTTTGCTATTTTTGATTGTGCTTTTGGGGTCATATCCAAAAGATAATTGTCTAGATCAATAGTAACAAGTTTTCTCTTGGTTTTCTTCTAATTTTTCAGTTTAAAGTCCTATATTAGTATTTAGTCCATTTTGAGTTGATTTTTGTGTATGAAAAGAGATAAATGTCTGTTCTGTTTTATTTACTTATTGACATGGGAAAAACCATTTTCTCAACACTTTGAGAAGACAGTTCTTGCCTTTCTATTTTCCCCCATTGATCTGCATGTTTGATTGTGTCAGTACTACATTGTTTTGATAATGTAACTTTGCAGTATATTTTAAAACAATGTAGTGTGAGGCCACAAAATTTGTCTCTTTTTTTTTTTCTTCAAAGTTTGACTGTTCTTTTTTTTTTTTTTTTTTTAGTTTTTTATCCCCTATTCGCTTTTAACTTTTATTTTTTTTACCAGAGCACTGTTCAGCTCTGGCTTATGGTGGTTCAGGGGATTGAACCTGGGACTTTGGAGCCTCAGGCATGAGAGTCTGTTTGCATAACCATTATGCTATCTACCCTCCATTAACCTTGTTTTTTTAATTTCTTTAGCTAATTTTAATTTATTATTTTTCTTATTCATTGAAGTATATGGTTAGTTTCCATATTTGATACCTGACATCTATCTTTTTTTTTTTTCCCTAGAGCACTTCTCAGCTCTGGCTTAAGGTGTTGCCATGGATTGAACCTTATATCTTGGAGTCTCAGGATTGTTAGTCTTTTCAAAAGTCTTTGAATAACCAAGATGCTGTCTCCCCATCCTTGAAATTTCTTTTCAAATGTAGGTTTATGTCACCTGCTACAGGTGTTTTTGTTGCAAATTTTTAAAAAAGATTTGCTAAATTATATTTCTACTTTATCAATAATTTGTTTCAAGACATTTTGAGTAGGGGGGCATAGATATATAGATAGACAGACACCTGAAACTCTGCTTCACCATTCGTGTAGCTTCCTCCCTGCAGGTGGGGACTGGGGGCTTGAACCTGGGTCTTTGCACATTGTAACATGTACGCTCAACCAGGTGTGTCACCACCCGGTGGCCCCTTTCTTAAATTTGTTAAGATGTATTTCCTAACATAGAAACTTCTTGGAGAATATGTGTTTGACATGAATGTGTACTCTATTGTTATTAGATGCAGTATGCTCAATGTGTCCTATACATGCATGAGGCTAGTAGTATTGTTCAGTTCCACTGTTTTCCTTGTTGATTTTTATCTTTCAGATTTATCCATTTTCAAAATGGGTTCTTAAAGTTCTCTAGTAATGGTGCTTTCCTGTTTTTGTCTGTCTTCCATTCTTTTATTACTTGCATTATACATGGAGGTGCTGTGACAGTGGATGCATGTCTCTATGCAATTGTTTTAATTAATTAATTAATTAAAATTATTATTTTTATTTTTTAATTTTTCCCCTTTTGTTGCCCTTTTTGTTGTAGCCTTGTTGTGGTTATTGTTGTTGTTGTTGATGTCGTTCATTGTTGGATAGGACAGAGAGAAATTGAGAGAGGAGGGGAAGACAGAGAAGGGGAGAGATGGTGCAGTAGAAGACTGAAGACTGTTACCTTCTTATACCTGTCATAATTGGGCAAGAACTATTTTCTTTTTTTAAAAAAAACATTTTTTAAAGATGTATTTCTTTTTTGTTAATTTTTATTATCTTTATTTATTGGATAGAGAAAGCCAGAAATCAAGAGAGATGGAGGCTATAGAGAAGGAGAGAGACAGATAGACATCTGCAGCCCTGCTTCACCACTTGCAAAGTTTTCCCCCTGCAGATAGGGACTGGGGGCTTGAACCCGGGTCCTTGCACACTGTAATGTGTGTGCTTAACCAGGTATGCCACTACCCAGTCCCAAGAACTATTTTCTTAAAGAAGGTTAGGAGGTATATATCTATGTACCTGTAACACAAGGATACTATGAACCACTTCCAATTAATAGAAAAATGAACAAATAGTGATGATGAATTGTGAAAAGCTTCAGACAGTGGTTTGTACCCGAGTCCAGTGTGCTAATAAGATGTATCCAAGCTCTATAAGTGAGGGATTTTATGCTCTTATTCTGAAAATGAGACATTAAAAATTAGCTGAAATGTTGGAAACTATTTCAAGCTAAGAATAATTGATTAGTTTCTATTTCAAGAGATAAGTGTTCAGTTATTTTTTAATGGTTCACTTCTCCATTGAACTATGGATTCCACCCAAATATAGGATTTTGTTTTAGAAAAATGACCCCTGAAATAAAAAAAAATAGAGAAATAGTGACTCCAAAGAGCTTAACTGTTAGGTGGTATAATAAAACGAAACAACTCTAAGCTAGTCTTTGATGTAAGTATGGATACATCTAATTACTACAGTCTTCAGAGAGTTATTCCTTTTTCCATAAAAGCTAATGCCACTCTTTTCTTGTATTTTATTATTATTATTATTATTATTAGAAAGTTAATGGTTTACAGTGCAGTTTTTGGCACATGGGTACAATTTCTCATTTCACTGACATATATGTCTACAAAACAGTCTCACTCCCAACTTAGGTCCATCATCATGTACTTGGGCCTGGAAGTCCTTCTGCCTCCAACCTCCATTCTGCCTTCCTTCCCTAGAGTTTCTTGCTTTGGTTCCTTCTTTTTCTAGAGTTCCAGTTCAAGTTTTATTTTGTGGTCTAGTTTCTTAAGTTCTGCCCATGAATGAAATCATCCCATATTCATCCTTCATTTTTGACTGATTTCACTTAACATGATTCCTTCAAGCACCACCCAAGATGAGGTGAAGAAGGTGAATTCATCAGTATTAATAGCTGAATATATGTATATCTCACAACTTTCTTAGCCACTCACCTGTTGTTAAACACCTAGGTTGCTTCCAGGTTTTGGCTATTATAAATTGTGCTGCAATGAACATAAGTGTACACAGATCTCTTTGGATGGGTTTATTTGGTTCTTTAGGATATATTCCCATGAGAGGAATTGCCAAGTACCAGCAAAATTCTTTCTCCAAGAAAGAGTTCAAGATGAAGAAGACTCAAAAGAATTCTTGTTCAAGGTCTGCACTCCTTACAGAGAACCTTAAGTGAACCCTAGAAATACTTAGTTCAATCTGACTCAGATTTGTGGAAATATTTAAAATGGAAGAATTGGAATCATTTCCATGTATGGTTTCCTCTTTCTATTTTAGTGACCCCATATATATTTTAATTCTGAGGTTGAACTTTGTCCTCAAGACTGTTCCACTCAAGTGATAAAACTAGCAGCAATAGCAGAGTGGGGGTGGGCATGGGGAGTAAATTTCACATATTGGGAACAATTTAGGATGGGGGGTTTGAGCTGAGAGACAACACAGATTTCATTTGTTTGCTCATTTTCTTCCCAATCTCAGTATAGAGGCAGAGAAGGCAGTGTGAGTGACATGAATCTATTGTGCCTACTTTTTTTTTTTTTTTTCCTCCTCCAGGGTTATTGCTGGGCTCGGTGCCTGCACCATGAATCCACCGCTCCTGGAGGCCATTTTTTCCCCCTTTTGTTGCCCTTGTTGTAGCTTCGTTGTGGTTATTATTATTGCCCTTGTTGACGCAATTCGTTGTTGGATAGGACAGAGAGAAATGGAGAGAGGAGGGGAAGACAGAGAAGGGGAGAGAAAGACACCTGCAGACCTGCTTCACCGCCTGTGAAGCGACTCCCCCGCAGGTGGGGAGCCGGGGGTGTGCCTACTTTTTAAAAAAACTTTTAAAATCTTTATTTTGTATAGAGACAGTCAGGAATTGAGAGGAAGGAGGAAACTGAGAGGAGAGAGAGATAGACATGTGCAGCACTGCTTCACCACTTGCAAAGTTTCATTCCTACAGGGGCTTGAACCTGTGCATTGTAATATGTGCGCTCAACCAGGTGTGCCAACACCTGGCCCTGTGCCCTCTTTTTTAATGTTTTTATTTTTATTTTATTATTAATTTTTGCCTCCAGGGTTATTTCTGGGGCTCAGTGCCTGCACTAGGAATCCACTGCTCCTGGAGACCATTTTTTCCTTTTTGTTGCCCTTGTTGTTTATCATCATTGTTGCTGCTATTATTGTTGTTGTTGGATAGGACAGAGAGAAATGGAGAGACGAGGGGGAGAGAAAGATAGACACCTGCAGACCTGCTTCACCGTTACCACCTTTTTCTATTTGGATGCTGCTCATGTCTCCGACTCTTCCTCCACCTCATTCCATCCATCCAGGTGCAACTTCTTACTGCAGCTTCTTAACTTCCCATGACCTGTCCTAGGCCAGTAACGCTAATGATTGCTTTCCTTCTAGTCCCACTTCCCTGTCTTTTTTTTTTTTTTTTTCTCAAAGCCATGAATTGATGCTTCCCACAGATATTTTCAAGCTTTGATTTTCAGAGTATCTGGGCTAAGCCAGTGAAATTGATGTAAAGTAGATTTTTGCCTGTCAGACATGAAAGAAAGATAATTCAAACAACAGGTTGGTGAGACTATTTCAGGTTGTGAGTCTCAAGCCAAAGTTCCCAGCTGAGAAGACGAAAATAATCATGTAGCCTGAGGCTTATTGAACAGGTAGGTGCTCAGTAGTAAAGGTTGGCCTTGAGAATTTGTAGTCATTGGTATGAACACTTTTTTGAGTGATTTAATGGTGACTGACAAGATTGTGGGATAAGAGGGGTACAACTGTATACAATCTCCACCACCAGAGTTCCATATCCCATCCCCTTCATTGGAAGCTTTCATATTCTTTTTTTTTAATTTTCTTTATTGGGGGATTAATGGCTTACAGTGAGCAGTAAAACACAATAGTTTGTACATGTATAACATTTCCACACACATAATACAACCCCCACTAGGTCCTTCTGTAATTGCTTCTCTACTGTATTGACAGGCCAATCCATGCTTTCAGCCTGTTTCTAGGTATGAAGAATTTTACCCTCCAAGATGTTGTTATAGCTGATGCTAAAAACACTTTCAGCCACAGATATATGAAATGCAGTGTAATTTTTGGCAGGGTGTCAGGTTCTAAGTGTTAGGGAACCTTACTTCCCAGTTACTCTTTGCAAGCCTCCACACTTATCCCTAAATGATGCCTTCCTCTAGGGCTTCACACCCTTGTATGACTTCCACATGTACCAGGGTTGGTCCTTGAGGTAAGCTAGGTGCAGGAAAATGATAGCATGTAATTATTACTATCAAGTTATATTGATAAAAAGTACAATGGTTGGTTCCATTTTGGCCTCTTTTTATGTTTTATACCCTCTCTCCTTACTTGGGAAAATCAATTATAATACTGTGAGCAGACTTATGGAAAAGTCCACAGCTGAGAGCTCATGCTAACACCTGAACTTTTAGTAATCAGAATTTCTAGTGATCTTGCAAGATCTCGGTCACACTGTGACATCTTAAAGCCCTGGTCCATCTTGACTTGAAATTTGTGGAGAGTTCTGAGCCCAGAAGACTAGATAAAGCACTTCTTTATTCATGACCTCAGAAATAATACATGTTTTCTGCTTTCTGCTGCTACATTTGGGGAGAACCTTGTTATTCAGCAATAGATAATTGATGTACTGCTTGACCTCCTGTGCAGATGGCTCTCCTCTCCATTTTAATCCTGAAAGTATGTGTCCATGATTGTGAAGCTCTCCCTGTTGAAACTCCTTCTGAAAGTCACCCTGTGCTCCAAATCCCATGTAAATAAGCCAGCTGTCGAGAAAACATTCTCAAAATGGCTGAGGAGCATCCAAAGCACGTTAAAAAAACAAACAAACAAACAACGAAAACAAGTGCTATATTCATTTGCAGTTTGCCTTTTCTGCCAAATACCTGTAGTTCATTCCCGAGTCTGGGGCCTGTGGATACAAATGAAGGCAGATAATCATCATTCTCTCCTCTCTCCCACATTGTTCCGCAACGGTGGAACAAAGGCTGGGACAGGAATCATGCGGTTGCCATTAGTCACTAGTATTTCACTGATTTCTGGTATCTCAGGTAGCTCTGGAGTGGAGTGTGGAGGGTGGGTCTTTATTGAAAGGGATAAATGTGTTCTCTCCCACATGTACCACTGGTAAGGTGTAAGCACTAAAGGTGAGAATGACCCTGATTTTGTTAAATAGGTCAGTTCCATGGTGGCATTCGTGCTAGTTTCTTCTTGAAAAACACCATATTTATACAAACAGAGTAGTTTAAAACAACACAGCTTCATTATCCTTCATATCCTGGGGGTTCAGGGGCCCATACATATGTAGATTTCAAGTGGACCCTTTACTTATCTGATGGAGGTGCTGACAAGGGCTGTGAGATCTCATTTGAGGGCTGGCTAATTCTTCCAAACTCATTGCTTCAAGGCAGAGTTCATGTCCTTGGAATTTTAGGATCACAGCCCCAGTTCTGAAAGGCTGATTGAGGCTCCCTTTGCTGTGTGGTCTTCAGATCTTCAGAGAGCATCTCTTCTACTTTGAATCTCTGTCTTTGGTCTACTATAGAGGTCTAGTCTCATAGAGGAAAGCCCATCCAGAATGCTCACCCTTTTGATTAACTGAAGTTACCTGATGAAGGACCTTAATTACACTGTTACAATTCCTTCAGCTACACTATATAGTGTAACCTAATTTTGGGAGTGAAATTCTAGCGCATTCACACTTCCTTTCCATACTCCAGGCAAGAGGATTATATGGGATCTAGACACCTTAGATTGGGAATCTTGATTCCCACCTTAGAGTTATGCCTATTATCAATTTTCTTCTAACATCTTCAGGTAAGAATAACTGGTGGTTGGGGCCAGGTAGTGATACACAAGGTTGAGCACACACATAATTAGCATGTGCAAGGACCCAGGTTCAAACCCCCAGTCCTCACCTGCAGTTGGGAAGCTTCACAAGTGGTAAAGCTTCCTATCTTCCCCTCTCCTCTTAATTTCTCTCTGTCCTATCAAATGAAATAAATAAAAAAAATTTTTTTCAAAAAGAATAACTGGTGATGTGGCTAATAGGTTCTGTCTCTAATGACCACAATATTTTTCCTTTTTATTATTTATTTATTTGCCACCAAGGTTATCTGTGGGGGCTCAGCGATTGCTTGATGAATCCCCTTGCTCCTCTTATCCATATTTTCCTTTTTTTTTTTTTTTTGGAATTTTTATATGGCCTAAATTGAGAAAGGAAAAGATGGTAGAGAGGAAGAGAGATACCAGTACCTCTGTTTCACTGCTCTTGAAGTTACCATCCTGCTGGGGAGTAGGATTTTAACTGGAACCCTTGTGCATGGAAACATGTCCGCTGAGGGCCAGGTAGGTGGTGGTACACCAAGTGAAGTGCACATATCTACAAGCACAAGGACCCTGATTGGAGTCCCCACTCCCCACCTGCAGGGAGAATGCTTCATGAGTGGGGAAGCAGGTTTGCCGGTGCCTATATTTCTCTCCCCCTTTCTTTTTTTATATTTATTTATTTATTTCCCCTTTTGCTGCCCTTGTTGTTTAACATTGTTGTGATTACTGATGTCGTCACTGTTGTTGGATAGACAGAGAGAAATGGAGAGAGGAGGGGAAGACAGAGAGGAGGAGAGAAAGAGAGACACCTGAAGACGTGCTTCACTGCTTGTGACGCGACGGCCCTGCAGGTGGGGAGCCGGGGGCTTGAACCGGGATCCTTATGCTGCTCCTTGCGCTTTGCGTCACCTGCGCTTAACCTGCTGCGCCACTGCCTGACTCCCTTCTCTCCCCCTTTCTATTGCCCCTTCCCTCTCCCCTCTCCCGTTGCCCCTCTCTCTTCTGAAAGTGGTAGATTTGTAGTACAGGCACTGAGCCCTAGCGATAATCCTGTTGGAGAAAAAAAAAAAGCTAAGTACACTCAACTAGATGCACCACCACCTGGCCCCCATTTTATACTTTATCTAATAGAGGGCACAGTGTTTTAAGTTGCTTACTGTAGTCCATAATGTCAAGATGACAGGAACTCTGTTGGTTAGGATAGAGAGAGGGTGAGTGGGTAATATTTTTTATAAGAGGCTTTGAATAACCACCCAATCTAAGTTGGGTGTTTCAAAAACTTGTCTCATATGTTTGGCATATCAGAATGAGGACCTTCTTGAGGTGGCCCTGGGCGGTGTGTTTTTGTCTCTTAGACTTAATCTTAGGGCTTCAATTCAACATAAGCTCTGCTTGAAGCTAGGTCAAGGCAACAGCTCTTTCTCAGTAGTCATTAGCTGTTTTTTTTTTTTTTTTTTTTTTTTTTTGCTTTTGTGGTCAGCATACTCATTGGTGGCTGTTGACCTGTCAGTGGTAGTTGCTAAGGGGCTGGGAGACTGTGGCAATATCTGAAGCAGAGACAATAAATCAAGTCCAATAAGATAGCTCAAGTGGGAAGGTACCTGGTCTTCCCTGGGTGTGAACCAGGCTTGAGACTATACTTGACCTCATTGGGCACTGTGATGTTTTTCTCTTTTTGTTTCTCTGTCTTTGTCTCCAAAAAACTCAGTCCCAAGCAGTGGAGCTCTGGCAATGACAATAGAGGAGAGAGACAATAAATAAAGTCTCTCGTATCAGTTGACTCTTCTTTCACTAAAGATTTCTCTGTAGCATGCAGAGCTGTTCCATTGTATCTAACTTAGAATTTCTTTCAGCACTAGAGTCAATCCTCACAAGCCCTGCTACTGTTTTTCATCAACTAAGCTTATGGAATATTTGAAATCCTCTCTGGTCAATTCAGCAATGTCCACAGCATCTTCACGAGGAATAATAAGTCAACCTCAAGTTACCACTTTAAAAGCATTGTATTATTAAACAGTGAGGCCAGGAGGTGGCACACCTGGTTAAGTGCACATTACCATGCAGAAGGACCTGACTTAAAAGCCCCTGGTCTGCACCTGCATGGGGAAAGCTTCACAAGCAGTGAAGCAGTGCTGCAGGTATCTCTCTCTCTCTCTCTCACTCTACCCCCTTTCCCTCTCAATTTCTCTCTGTTCTGTCAAATTAAATGAATTTTTAAACGTATTTTATTGAACGGATGTTAAATTAGATACAATTGCTATTATGTGGATAATTAAAAAATATATGTTATCCAACAGGAAAATACAAATATGTCATTTCCAGTTTTACAGAGGTTTAATTTACATACACAGGCATAATTTAAAGTATACAATGTGGTGAACTGATAGTTGTATACATTATAAATGAATATTACCCATCTAATAAATCAGAATGTACCTAAACTCACTTTTCTTTGAGGGTGTTAGAAAAACTAAGCTCTCCTCTCTGCATATTTCAACTGAATAATACAATATTACCCACTATAGTCACTGTTATACATTAGACTTAATATTTTGGTATTTTAGACATCATCTTCTACCTGAAAGTTTGTGTTTTTTTAAAAAAATTATTTTCTTTATTTATTTACTGGATAGAGACAGCCAGAAATCAAGAGAGGAAGCAGGGGTGGTGGGGGAGAGAGACCTGCAGCACTGCTTCACCACTCACCAAGCTTTCTCCCTTGCAGGTGGGGCCAGGGGCTCAAATCCTCATCCTTGTGCATTATAACATGTGTACTCAGCCAGGTGCACCACCACCCGGCCCTGAAGTTTGTGATTGTACTCTAAATTCTCCCTATTTCTCTCACTCCAGCCACTGGCAGCCACTGTTCTACTCTCATCTATGAGCTTGACTTTTTTTTTTAATATCCCCAATATTAGTATAGAAACCCACTAATTCTAGGCTTTATTACCTTTTTGGGACTACTCTAAAACAAACCAAAAAAAAAAGTATTAATGAACAGTCCAAAAACAGGATTTTCTTGCTTTAGAGACAGTGGGAAGCACTCAGAAATGTCCATGGTAATTGCTTCCCCTCTACCTGCAGTGTTTGTTCCTCCCTTTGCTGGCCCAGCCCTGCTCAGCTCGGCTCAGCTCGGCTCAGCTCCCACTGCACCCTTTTCTTCAGGCTGCATCTTCTGTGTTCCTGCTGCTGTTTCTCCTGCTTCTTTCCCCAATCCTGGTATTTATGACCCAGAGTCAAAGGTCCTGCCCTGTCATTTGGCTTGCATTTTTCCGTTGGGGCACATTTTCCGTTCTTTGTTGCTTAGTACCCAGAATTCTGAGAAATGTAGTTTTTCTAAGATATTTTTATTTATTTTTAATGAAATATATATATTTACATATAGACGAGAGAAGGAATTAAGAGACCAGAGCACTGCTCAATTCTGGTTTATGGTGGTGAACCTTAGCGTCTCAGGTGTGAAAGTTTTCTGAATAACTATAATTCTGTCTCTCCTGCCTGGAAATGTAGTTTTTCACACTATGTGCGTTTAACACAGTGCACTACCTACCGGCTGGGAAATGTAGTTTTTCTCAAATCTTAGTTCTTGGAGCCTCAGGCTTGAGAATCTGTTTGCATAACCATTATGCTCTCTTCCCTGCCCCACACCTTAATACTTTAGGATCTGAAGCAAAGGCAACAGCCTAGTTGTGACCTGTAACAATTCCACATGAAAATGATACTATGTAACCATTGCCTTTCTCTGTCTGGGATATTTCACTTAGCATAATGCCCTCAGGGTACATTCATGTTGTTAGGAATGTCAGGCTTGCTTTCTTTCTCAAGGCTGACTGGATCTCCCAATGTGTGTAAATGTTGCATTTCATTGTGCATATATAGACCACATTTCCGCAGTGCAGTCATCTGTTGATGAACAAAACAACACTAAATGTTAAAGTGAGACAAACTATGTCCTATAATTTTAATTACTAAGCCAAAAGCTTAATTATTTAGTGCCAGGCTATATATATATATATCCCATCAAGCTATACTTCTTTTCTTTAAAATAGTTTTATGGATTTAGTAATGATTGTCAAGATTGTAGGACAAGAGGGGTACAATTTCACACTATATATATCAAGCACTATTCTAATAATTTGTGGAATAATCCATTAAATAATAGTCCTCAATGTTGTAGATGATGTCCAATTAAAATGACTTGTCCAGGCAAAATATAAGGAGTTGAAGCAAGGCATTTATTCTTTCGCAAAAGGGCTTGCTGCCTATGGTGCCCATCAGGCAGCAGCACAGCCCCTCTCAGCCTTCTCCCATCGTTTATACCGGATGCAGAACTGTCTCCTCCACCCCTGGGCTGGGCTTCAGAGCTCACAGTCTCCCCACTGCCTAAATAAGGAAAGGAGGATTAGCAAGCACTGCAAGGAGCTGACCTAGGATGGGATACAGAGATCTGGTGGTGGGAATTGTGTGGAGTTGTACCCCTCTTGTCCTATGGTTTTGTTAATGTCTCCTTTTTTAAATAAATAAATTAAAAATAAATAAATAATGAAATTAAAAATGCTTTTTAAAAGATAAAAAAAAATACAAAACTACTGGCCACAGGTGGTCATAGATAACAATTTATAAAAATAATTTTTTTGTACTAAACAGTTGTTCCAGTCATGTTCTTTTGAAGAGAAGACCTAACCATCTCTCACACTCAAGAAGCTTACATTCTCTATATTATATATCTAAAAATAAGATATATGCTTTTCATGCTTGAAGTGCTGGATTTGAGGTGTTAGTTTTCTCTTTTTCACTCTACTTCAGTTTCATTCGACTTCAGTATCATTTTGTGTAGAAATGGTTATTAACCACTTTAGAGAAACCCCTCTTTGCTCACTGATAAGAGCCCCTTCTTATCCATTCAGGCTTTGTCATTAAGTTCAGCGATTCAGTCACATAGTGTGTCTTTCTTCCTCCCTTCCTTTCTTCCTTTTTTTTTTTTTATTGCCACTAGGGTTAATTAAAAAGTGCTAACCATTAACCCCTCTATATAAAAAAATAAATAAATAATATGCTGGAACTCCATGTCACTACTGGTGGCTATTTTGTTTTCCTCTCCTTTTTTTTTTTTTTTTTTTTTGTCTCCAGGGTTACTGCTGGGGCTCAGTGCCAGCACTATGAATCTACTTCTCCTGAGGCTTTTTTTTTTTTTTTCATTTTACTGGATAGACAAAGAAATTGAGAGTGGGAGGGGGGATAGAGAGGGGAGAGAGAAATATAGACACCTGCAGGCCTGCTTCACCACTTGTGAAGTGGTGGGGAGTGGGGGTGGATCAGACCCGGATCCTTGCATGGGTTCTTGCACTTTGTATTATGTGCACTTAACCAGGTACAGCACTTCCCTAGCCCCCTTTCTCCCTTTTTCAGATAGAGAAAGAGAGAATTTGAGAAGGAAGGGATAGATAGAGCAAGAGAGAAACCTATAGCACTACTTCACCAATTGTAAAGCTGCCCCCTGCAGGTTTACAGAGACTAGGTGCTTAAACTGGGTCCTTGTGCATAGTAATGTGTGTACTCTACTAGGTGTGGTGTCTACTGGCACATCAAACTATACTTTAAAAAAATTATTGATTTAGTAATTTTTGTCAAGACTGTAGGACAAGAGGGGTACAATTTCCACCACCAGAGTTCCATATCCCATCCCCTCTATTGAAAACTTCTCTATTTGTTAGCTTTTTGGGAGTATGGATCCAGGATCATTATGGGGTGCAAAAGGTGGAAGGTGTGGCCTCTTTAATTGCTTCTCCACTGGATATAGGTGTTGGCAGGTCATTCCATACTCCCAGCCTGTCTCTGTCTTCCCCTAGTGAGGCAGGGCTCTGGTGAGGTGGGGTTCCAGGACACACTGGTGAGGTCATCTGCCCAGGGAAGTCAGTTTGGTATCATCTGTAACGTGGCGTCTGAAAAGCATTAAGATAAAAAGAAGATCAAATTCTTTAATAATCAGGAACCTAAAGGTAAGAATAGAGCAGATGAGATTTGGGGTCCCCATTTTGGAAAAAGCTAGCAAGTCTATTTTAGGTATATTCCAAGGGACCCATGACTTTACTAATTTTTATCAGGCTATACTTCTAATCCCACATCTCTTGTTATGTCCACCACATTTGTAGTTTCTTCTCCACTGAAGGTCTGTACCCTTCAGAGTTACTCTTAATGGTTGGGTTCATCTTTAAGTTCCTATTAATGTTGATATTTTGAGTTCGTCACATTTATTAATCATGAATATTACCTTTGCCCAGATCCAAGAGAGGAACCATTACCTTAGAGAGCTATAGTTTTGCTAAATATATTTCTTAAATAATAAGACTGGAAAATGAAAATAACTCCTTACTCTGTAGACTTAAAGGGGATGTTGTGTTGCTGAGAATGAAAGCAATATCCATTTCCTACACCGTTTCCATCAGAGCTCTTATCTGAGTAAGTGCATCATTAATGAGTATTAATATTTTGAAAGGTAACTTTATTTCTGAGAAGTATGTTATCTATCAACATATACATGGAGATTCTTTCTCAAGCCCCTCCTTTTAAACAAAATGTGACTCAAGCCAACCTTCCATCTCTACTGATGTGGAGTCATTTTTGGACTTGTTTTGGAGGTTTTCTTGGTTCTTCCTAGAAAACCTCATCTTGTGAGTAAACCATATTTTTGCATTTACTTGGTGCATGTATAATACTACCATTGGTTTCCACCCAAATCAAATTTGGATAGTGATGGAGTCCACCCTGCCCTTGGTGATTGCCTACAATAGTCCTCAATCAATGTTCAGTGACTTACATCACCAGCAATACAAACAAACCATGAATCCTGGAAATGGGACATAAAAGAAGGGAAGTTGAGGGTTGAGTGGTAGCACAGCAGGTTAAGCATACATGGTGCAAAGCTCAAGGGCTAGCTTCCCACCTGCTGGGGGTTGCTTCACAAGTGGCAAAGCAGGTCTGCAGGCTTCTATCTTTTACTACTCCTCTCTGCCTTCCCCTCCTCTCTCCATTTCTCTCTGTCCTATCTAACATCAACAACAACAGCCATGACAATAGTAACAATAACAACTACAACAAGCACAACAACAAGGGCAACAAAATGGGAAAAATAGCCTTCAGGAGCAGTGGATTCATAGTGCAGAACCAAGCCCCAGCAATACCCCTGGAGGCAAAAAAAACAAAAACAAAAAAAATAAGAGAGGTGGTAAATCTTTCTTTTCCAGAGCCTTTGCAAATTTTATGAGCCATGTAGTCTAACCTACTAGCAAGCATCCTTTTGATGGTGCTGTGCTATTCACTTTCAGCACAGACTAAAGAGACTCTGACCAGAAAGTTTAGTGGTCACCAGACATCATCGAAGGGTTCTTACAGAACCCTTCCAGTGCAGAAATTCTGTGCTGTGTAAAATTATAGCATAACCTAGGAGGTAGAGTGGGCTAAATCCCAAAAAGATCAGGTGGCTTTGGGAACCTAGTGAATACGAATGAAGACCTGGCTGACTTATCTAGCTGTCTGAACTGAGTTGTGTTAATGTATTTCCACCATGGCTTATTCAAGATTTTGAGCATTGTCCTGAAGGCTGAGCAGTAGCATAGCTCAGTTTCAAGGCACTCAGACATGGAGAGGAAAGGGGGATTGTGCAAGGTAATGCTTCATTTGATGTCAGGAAATAACAAGGGTCCCTTGCTTCATGTACTTGAGGTAGTGTACTACTATAACAAGATGGAGCTCTCCTCACCTGTCTGGTTCATGTAAAATTGTCAGAAGCACAAACACACATCCGAATTTTGTTCCTGCTGCTTCCCCATCTGTAGCTGTAACCTGTCAAAGCTAGTGTTTTCAGCATGGTTCCAGTGTCCTAGTGAAACACATTTTTCTAGAATATTTATAGTTCAGTTGTGGTGTGACAAAGCAAAGGGATATTAACTATTCAAAAGAGAGCAGCAGACTGATTTTCAGAACATGTCATTTCAAATACATTGCACAGTTCTTAAACAGAAACACTAATGCCCCTAGCAGGGCATACTTATGTGAGAAATTTATATAAAGTTTTTCAAAAAGACTATTTAACCTAGTATTTCCTCAAACTTTCTTTCTTTATAAAGTTTGGAAGTTACTTATCAACATAAACCTTTCATAAAAAACATTTTATTTTGAAAAGAAAAAGACCAGATTATTGCTCATCTTTAGAATATATTGATATTCAGGGATTGAACCTGAGTCTCTGGGGTGAGAGTCTGGTACAATACATTTACACTGTCCCCTTGGTTTAATAAGATTTAATCTTGAATACCTTTTATGTCATTTAAAAACTGTCTATAATTATCCCATCAGAGTTTTTACTTTTTAACATAGATGATAAATATTACTGTGAAATGCTACTACTGGGGTATATGAGTTTATTCTACAATCACGTTCTGTCATTGATTTTACAGTCTGCTATAGGTACTCATTAACTGGGTGGCATTTAAGATTGTCATCCTGATCATGATTAATAAAGTGGAAGAAGTGAGTGGGAGGATAACTGCTCTGGCAGTTCAGACATAACCCCCATAAAGGGAAATGCTGCTGTGCTTCAGACCTCAAGTACAGGATTCTATCAGCTGGTACAATTCATGGTTTGTAGCTGTCTCTGGTGGATAAGTTTTATTGACTTTCGTATTTATTTTTACCACTATGGCGATCACTGGGGCTCAGACCCTACACAAAGACTCTACTACTTTCTGTGGCTATATATTTTTTTCTTTTCTAATAGAAACAGGGAAAGTGAGAGGGAGAAAGAGTGGAAAAGAGGAAGCCTTTACCACTGCCCCATCATTCATTAAGCTCCTCTCCTATTGTAGGTGAGGACTGGAGGTTTCATTCATGGTAATGACTGCACTGACTGAATGTGCCACCACTTGGCCCCTGGTAGGGAAGTTTTCTTCACCAATCTCTCAGTTTATGTCCATACTGAAACCTATTTTAGTTCTCCCTAATACTCTTTTTTTTTTTTTTAATCATATCCACCCTTCAGATCTTGGACACGTAGACAATAGGAAGGCTAGGAGCCATCACTTGTAAAAGTCATTGATGTTATTTCATACCCTAATGTCATCAACTGTCTCAGCTTCCCCCAGAATTAGGACCAGGATTTGACTCACTCTTCACTGCATCTATTCAGTTAGAGCCTCCATGGTTTAAACCTCAAAACCCAACCCAACAGATCCACAAGCCTCACAAAGCAGCACAGAGAAATCTGGCTTCTCTAGTGACTTTCCACAGTGACTGGAGAATACATGTTGGTATGAGGTAGTTAGAGCACATGAAACACACTTCATTGAAGGGAGGAAATGATTGGCATTATCAGTTACCTTTGTTCATTCTCTAGTTTCTCATTCAAAGAATAATTTGAAGCAAGGTTGTTTACTTGTTTGGAAAACTTCCCATGAACTCAAGGACTATTTCTTCTTTGTTATAAAATTGTTAGTAACACTCTCCCTTTGTATGCACCTTCCTTTATTTTCTGCCTCAGCTCACTTGTTACTAGGCTTCTACCTCCCATATCATGTAAGTTTGAGCTTCCGTGTACACTGATGATTATGCTTCAGTGTACTGGGTAGAGAAAAGTAGGAAAGTCCTGTAGATATATGGAAGTTGCTGCTCAAAATATTTTAAAGACCCACTTTTTTATTGGGAGAGGGTTAATGGCTCACAGTAAATACAGTGGTTGGTACATGACATAAAATTTCTCAGATTTCTGAAAGACTCTCTCAGCCCAGCTCAGGTCCTCCTCCACCATCATGCATCATGACCTGAAAGTGCCCCAAAGTGCTTTGGTCCAATACACCAAACCCAGTCAAAGTTCTGCTTTGTGTCTCCCCTTTCTGTTCTTATTTCTCAACTTGTGTCTCATACTCATCCTTCTCTTTCTGGCTTATCTTATTTGACATGATTCCTTCAAGCTTCATCCTAGTTGAGGTGAAGAAGGTGAATTCATCATTCTTAATAGCTGAGTAGTATTTCATTATGTATAAAGACCACAACTTTCTCAGCCACTCATCTATTGTAGGACACTTGGGTTGCTTCCAAGTTTTGGCTATTACAAATTGTGCTGCTACGAAGATAGGTGTACACAGATCTTTTTGGATGGGCCTGTTTCATTCCTTAGGATATATCCCCATTTAGGAGATAAATGGCTAGCATAAAAGACCCACTTTTATATTTTGAAAGGACTGAAAGTCTTACATTCTTTGTCTTCCTTTTTCCCATGGAATTTTCAATTCTTCTTAAGGTTCTTTCAAGAATCAGTGATGAAGGTTTGGGAAGGTCAATACTTAGAACTTTCTTTCCATCAGACATGTTCCTGGAGTAGGTTGTATCATCTGACTATTCAGTAAGTCGGAGAATCATCCTCTTAGTATATTAGTAAATTATACTATGGTTTACCATGAACTTAAGAGGACATGAGGGCAAACTATACAAGTGAATCTGATGACGGGATTAGAAGTTAGGTATTCAGGATCATTCCCATTTACTCTATAAGACTTAGAAAACATTTCCTGACTAATAATAAAGTTTAGTATAGTGTTATTCCAGTTCTATGTGATTCTGTTAACTTCTTCTTGTCCACACCTTACTAGCGAGTACGTCAGGATAACAAGATTTTTTCATCATGAAATAAATACTCTAACTGAATGAAGAATTGGGCTACTTTGAGAATTGCAGTTCTCTATTTCCTTGGTTACTGAGTTTCTGTATGTAAGGAGAAGGCTCTAGAAAGGGGATCTAAGGAGTGAAAAGAACAGAATGAATGGCAAGGGCAAGAACAGTGTAGCAAATGTTAGTTAGATGAACACTACAACTCTTATTGTTGGGGTCTCTGGTGGGGTGATCTCCAGGGGAAAGGTAACGGACCGGTTCTTTCTCGCTCACAACAGGGGTGACACGAAGTAAAAGACACTGGGGAGCTCTCCAGTGTGCTCAGAACTTGTTTATTAGCAAGGTGGACATGAGTTAAATAGAAAAACAAACAAAGGGAATTATTACTGAAATATGTCAGAAATTACAGGTTTCTTAACGGTCGACATGCCCCTAAGGTAGGGGGCTGGTATGACAGGAATTGATGAGATACAAGACAGTTATTCTCCATGACACAAGCAACTTAATTATCCAAAGGTATTTGAGAGAAGCATAGGGGGTTAAACCAGAAGGGTGAGACAGAGAGAAGATGGATATCAAAAAGCCATATAGTTTGGAATTTCTCTTGTCTGGGGTCTAAGGTGTGTGATGAAGTGTGTGATAAGGTGTGTTCTTCTGTGATCAGAAGGTGACTTTGAATAAGTGAATCTGCAGCTTTGTGGCCTGCAGTTAATGGAGGGAAGTATTGGGGTTTCTGTGGGCCTGAGAGTCAAGAAGGAAAGAACTAAGTCTGAGTTTCCCCCCCTTTGCTCACCTCGGTTGAGAGAGACTTACCAAGAGGTTATCTTCTCAGACCTCCATCCAAGGACAGGGGTGGTTCTCCCTAAGCTCTATCAGACTTACACATAGTCCCAACATCTTACATCTGGTCAGCAAGACAATTTATACTTGCTAACTTAAGGGCAGGATTTGCTAAGGTGGATTCAGCCAAAACAGGTTAGGAATGATGTAGAACTGGGACTGGCACCCAAATTAAACATCTAAAGACATATGTCTATGGAATTGACTAATTTTGCTTGCTTGCATGATTTATGTTTTTCCCAGATGGCACTTTTTTTGGAGACCAGCTATGATTAAGGGGCTAGACAGTGAAATCTATGCAGTGGAAACTGCCATGAACCATACAAATATCCCTTTGGGAACAAAAGACTTGTGCTAAAAGAGTTTTGAAAAGATAATCAGTCCTCAACTGCCAGTCTCTGTTGGAACTGTTTTTGCTGAAAAGAGCCACCTTGCTTAAAGCCATTCCCTTTACTTTTGCTGACCTGTACCCAACGTCTGCTCAGTGAAAGGCATAAAGGCTTGAACCACTCTTTCCAATTCTGAAAAGCTTTGTACTATAATCCTACTATCATAAAAATGTTGGTTGAGACTCTTGTTGTGATGGCATATCTGGATGACTTCTATGTATTTTAATTCTATTTGTCTTCCTACAGTCACAGGTGTTATTAACACTAATTAAGGCTTGCCACATGCTAATCTTTCCTGTATGTTGGATTCCATGGGATCCAACTGTAAGGTGACATAAATTCTGAGACCACATTAAAGGGCTGGGAGTCCGGATGCCTTTGGGAACATGATCTTTTACAAGGTATGAACTTACTAAGAGTTACTACTAATCCCACTCATCAGTGGGAGTGAGGAATAGTTATCCTTTCAATGTCACTAAGTCCACTTTGATTGCCTAAAGATAACTGACTGCCTGTCATTTCTCTGGAATGCATCGAAAGCATTTCTCAGATCATCTCAACCACTTTCAAATACTTTTCATGTGAGCCTCTTCTTCAACTTTTAGAATTAACTTATGCCTCAACTAGTACCTAGTTTTCAACCAACACTGAGGCAGAAAGTTAGTCCAGCTACATAAAGACCAAGGTTGAAAACCTGGTCTGATCCAACCTACCTTTACTGAATGAAGTGTGTGGTAACACATAAACAGGGGTGACATATGGCATGTGTAGTAGGAACATCTAATCTGAGGGAAACTCTAGAAAAAACTAGATGTACATAAATTATTATAGCCTTCTGTCCTTTGAGCTGGATTTGAGGTCTTATTTCTCCTATGAATATTTCACTACAGAATTATGGGAACAGCCTGTCAATCATTTTTGGGTGAGTGGATAAACTCTGAAACATGGATGTATTTAGTCTATATCAGATGCAGGACATTTGGGACATATTCAGTTTTATTTATTTATTAAATGGGGTTAAGAAATTGAATTTGGGCCAGGCAGTAGCACAGCGGGTTAAGCCACATGGTATAAAGCGCAAGGACCAGCATTAGGATCCCAGTTCAAGCCCCTGGCTCCCCACCTGCAAGGGGCTCGCTTCACAGGCAGTGAAGCAGGTTTGCCGGTGTCTATCTTTCTCTCCCCCTCTCTGTCTTCCCCTCCTCTCTCAATTTCTCTCTGTCCTATCTAACAACAATGACAACAATAATAACAACAATAAGAAGAACAACAAGGATAAACAGCAAGGGCAACAAAAGGGAAAAAATAGCCTGCAGGAGCAGTGGAGTCATAGTGCAGGCACCAAGCCCCAGAAATAACCCTGGAAGCAAAAAAAAAAGAAAGAAAGAAAGAAAGAAAGGAAGGAAGGAAGGAAGGAAAAAAAGAAAGAAAGAAAGAAAGAAAGAAAGAAAGAAAGAAAGAAATTGAATTTATTAGTTTGAGAGCCTTAAGAATAGAGTCAGTGAAAAAAACCTGTTCTTTGGAGGGAATGATGTATACTTTGATATGGGAATCTCAGACTAGATGAACTCTACATGGAGTTTATAATATGTTTGTAATATGACTGTACTTGAATTAGAAATAATATTACTGCCTATTTAAAATATTTATTTCTTACTTTTTTGATTGATTGAAAATCAATAACCAGAGACCATCTCAGCAGGGATGAGAACCACCGTTGCCCAGATTTCAGTCATTAAATATACCTGATCCAATTTCATAGGCCAAGGTGAGATTGGAGTCCTGTGTAAGAAGTGGGTTCAGCTATTTCTCTAAGGAGTCATATATACTCTAAGTGGAGATACCATGTCATCTCTGAAACAAGGAAGCTATTTAGAGCTGTTAGTGTTCTATACAGGTCTCTTTGGGTTCCTTTTGCTATTTCTATGAACCTCACTTCTGGATTTGATGTGCTCTTGCTCCTAAAAATTCATGCCTGTAGCTCCCACTCAGAGAATACCCATCAACGTGCTCAAATGCAGGCACAGAAAGCCAGAGACACCTGGAAGTGTGTATTCCTTTACCTATGACTAGCTTTGCTTAGTCAGTAACTAGGCTATTAAGTGATTCCTCTGCATTTGCCTGAACTGGAAGAATGAAAGCTGTTCTACAGACACAGTTCTACAGACATCAGTAGTCCCTGACTTTGACCTACTTACTCCACCTCCTCACTGGCTTCTCTTGGGAACATTTTCTTAATAGGTTACATGCACATAATTTATTATATCAGATACTTCTAGAAAATTCAAGACAAGTTCTGAGCACTATAAGGATCAAAATTACACAAATATTCCTATAAGGTTTTACTTTTTCTATGCTTATATTATGAACTTTCATAGAAACACTTACCAGTGGGCAACTTAGAAACTTACAACGCATTACCATAAGTAGAGGATGGGGACTGATTTACATGGAAGCCATAACAAATACATCTGAGAACTATGGTTACCCCAAGCTGAATGCTCATAAACAGAAATCTGTAATCAAAGACAATTCTCACCCTGAAAAGTCAAATAATAACCCTGTGTTTTATTCAATGAAGTCTGCTATTAGATTTCTTACAAGGTCATAGAATTTTTTTTATCATTATACCCTTTATTGAAATGACCAGTTCTTGTTGACCTTTTTCATTAAGTCGCAGTGTATTTCAGCTTGTTAATTTAAAAAAAATTTTTTTTATTTTATAAAAAGGAAACACTGACAAAAACCATTAGCATAAGAGGGGTACAACTCCACATAATTCCCACCACCAGAACAAGGTCATAAGGGTTCTTAAAATAGCCTATAATGATCCAGGAGACATTCCAGAAATGAAGGGACATGATTTATTTGGAACATAAATTAAGAAGGATCAAGTTTTCTTTCTCTGTTTTTCATGGCTCCATTTCTGGACTGGGAGGAAAGCCATATGGAGAGCATGGGTACTGACATCTCTGCACTGGGGCAGGATGGCACAGCCTGGAGGAGTGTCCCATGCAATAAACATACACCTTGAGGAAGCTGGAGAGACTCCAGCTTTATGCAAATTAAACCTTCTGCAAAGACTGTTCAAATGTGTATCTTCTCACCAAAATTTTCAGAGAACTTTGGGTCAAACTTTTAAGACAGTTACTAATTCTTCATGGCATGCTATGTGGTCAGAACATTAACTTATTACATTCAATCTTTGCTTACCTCACTTCTCTCTTTCCCCTCATTTTTTTTTTTATTGGCCTGGCCTTTCACCTTCCTTAAAATGTCATCAGGTAAAGATTAATCTCTGACTGCAGCTATATTTTCTAGAGGATTCAGGCTAAGACATTTATTGATTATTTCCTTACAAGCAATCAAATGATACTAAACAAAAAAAGTCCAAGGAAATTGCTAAGGGAAATACTTGAAGCTAGAAATTTATACTCAAATTGTTTATGAAGAGCATATTGATCATTTTTGAGATGTGAACAAGTTTACCTCATGCTTCCCAAATTATGAAAAATGTGCATTTTTATCAGTTTCTGGGAAGAGTAGAGGGAAAATTAGCTTAGTGGAATGGTAACATATATTTTTATTTTTTTAAATAATTTTTTCCTTTTTTTTTGATAGAACAGAGAGAAATGGAGAGAGGAGGGGAAGCCAGAGAGGAGGAGAGATAGACACCTACAGACCTGCTTCACTGCTTGCAAAGTGACCTCCTACAGGTGGGAAGCAGGGGGCTCTAACCGGATTCCTTAATGCCGGCCCTTGCGCTTTGCGCCAGGTGTGCTTAACCTGCTGCGCTACCACCTGACTCCCCGGTAACATATATTTTAAAGAAGTGTGAAATTGTACTCCTTAAATATACTTAAAATTAAATATAGTGTTTAAATGCCTGTGAATAGCATGGTTACAAAGGTTAATATATTCATTAGAAAAGGATTTTCTCAAATGTTAAGAAGAAAACATTGTGTAAATAAAATAAGAGAAAAACTGAAATTAAGGGACATATATTTCAAATGATTAACATAAGCAAATGTTTTCATATTAATGCTATCACAATGATATAAATATTAAGACAGAGTATAAGGGATATTTCTAAGAAGACTTGCTTACTAACACAATCAAATATTTATGTCAAAGAAAATGTCAGAATAATAAAACCAAATCTTTCAAAAATTAAAAAAAAACTACAATATAATTTTAATATATGTTTATTAGAACCTTGAAGATGAAGACAGACTGAAAGAGGTTATTTGATTAGTGATCAGTCCTCACTTACTATAAAAAATTGACTAAGGAATATGAGCAGTTTCCAAAACAGAAAAGCAGAAATGCCTATGTCAAAGCATAAGTACACTGGTATAAGCATTAACAAAGTAGCAAGTGTCATTTTGGAAAACTGGGGACCAGCAAGGTGGCTAACCAAGTGGCGAGCACATTTTACCATGTAGGGGAGGCCCAGATTTTAGTCCAAGACCACCACATGGGAACACCAAACAAGGGGAAGATTCACAAGTGCTGAAGCAGTGCTGTGGTGTCTCCCATCCTTCCCTTTCTCACCGTGCTCTCTAAAAACAATAAATGTCTCACTGTGACTGTAGAATCATGCAGACATCAAGTCACATGAAGCCCTGGTGACAAGGGGAAAAAAATAAAGAAAAAAATCATTCCTGGAAACACCCTTCCAAATAATTTAGGTTAGCTTGCTAAAATTTTTCTTTAATAGAATCATAAATCAAAATGAGAACATCCTTTTAAGGGTGCAATTAAAGTAGTACTAATGAAGTCAATGTTATAAAATGTATTAATTATAAAATTGGAAAAGTGGAAAATAAATCATTTAACTCAAGTATCTAGAAAGTGAATCTACAAATATAGAAAAAGCAGAGATTTCTGAGGTTGTAGGAGTAATGGAAACCCTCTTACTATTATTTTAAAAATATATCTTATTCATTTTATCTTAATGAGAGAGAGATAGAGAGAGAGAGAGAGAGAGGGAGAGAGAGAGGGAGATCAGAGAACGCCTCAGTTTGGGCTTAAGGCAGACAGGAGTCTTTTGCATAACCTCTATACTATCTTCCCAGCCCAGGAAACCCTATTATTAAGGGGGCTGTACCTTTAGCAAAGTCAACTTTGTATAATGAAATGTACACTTCCCCAGGGTGATATAAAATTATTTCAAATTGACTCAAGGAACCTCCCTAGCAGAGCCACACGTTTAAGTAAAGCCCTGATCGAAGCTTGACATGAGTTCTCTGGAGATTATGGAGTCGAGGTCAGTGTGGACATTGTGATGCTTCATATTGTGGACCCAGATGCTATTGGCTACACAGGACTCATGGAGATGTGAAGTTCATATAGGTCTTGACCCTACACACTAGAATGCTATGCCATAATGTGGGAAATAACTGGCTTCTGTGTACTTACGTGGCTGCATACACCTTGACTGTCTGTCCTTCAGGACACTTGTATACACCTCATCTGTGAGGTGACACAACTACAAGCCTGCTATCTGTTGGTCCTCTGGTTCAGGTGAAGACGCTACACTTCCTGAACTGTGTCCTTCTGGGAAATGAAGTAAAAGGCAGAATGAGACTAAGGCTGAATCTTCTGAGTTTTATTTCAGATCAGAATCTGTAATAATCACTAACATTATTGGTATAAGTCTACCACTGAAAAGGATGAGAGTAAATAGTTTCTTAGAAAGCCACCAAGGGGGAGTCGGGCTGTAGCGCAGCGGGTTAAGCGCAGGTGGCGCAAAGCACAAGGACCGGCATAAGGATCCCGGTTCGAACCCCGGCTCCCCACCTGCAGGGGAGTCGCTTCACAGGCGGTGAAGCAGGTCTGCAGGTGTCTATCTTTCTCTCCTCCTCTCTGTCTTCCCCTCCTCTCTCCATTTCTCTCTGTCCTATCCAACAACAACAACAATAATAACTACAACAATAAAACAACAAGGGCAACAAAAGGGAATAAATAAATAAAATAAATATTTAAAAAAAAGAAAGCCACCAAGGAACAGTTTTTCCATTCTTGAATAATCTTAGAGTTAGGTTAAAATGCAAAACTTTGGGGGCCGGATGGTGGCGCACCTGGTTGAGCACACACATTACAGTGTGCAAGGACCTGGGTTTGAGCCCCCGGTCCCCACCTGCAGGGGGAAAGCTTTGTGAGTGGTAAAACAGGGCTGCAGGTGTCTCTCTGTGTCTCTCCCTCTCTATCACCCCCTTCTCTGGCTGCCTCTATCTAATAAATAAATTAATTTAAAAAAATGCAAAACTTCAGGGACTGTGTGGTGATGCACCTGGTTAAGCCCACACATTACATTGCTCTAAGACCTGGGTTCAAGCCCCCGGTCCCCACCTGCAAGGGGGAAAGCTTCATAATAAGTGAAGCAGGTCTACAGATGTCTCTTCTTCTCCCCCCTTTCCCTCCCCCTCCCCCTCAACTTCTCTCTGCCCTATCCCATAATATAAATTTAAAAAAATTCAAAACTTCTTGATCCATTCAGCATCAGTATAGCACAGGAGTATCTAAATAGGGGAAATTAAATACACAAAGAAAAAACAACCATAGGACAATTTCATATTTGGTGAGAGATACAGAAATCCTAAATAAAGCAAATTATTAAATTTGCTAATCTTCCAAAAGTTAAAAATATATAATCTATTTGACCAGAAATCCTTTCCAGAATTAATTCTGTAGAAGCAATAAAACTATATCACTAAATAATTAATTATAATGTTATAGGTTGAATCAAACGAAATCAACCTAAATGTTCACCAATCGTAAATTATATCTGGTCCATGGAATTCATATGTAGATCTTAAAGTTCTATGTATAGTTTTGATTAGTTATTATTAAATGAAAATCTCCCCCTCCCAACACACATGCACTCATTTATTTCTATTTAGAGCATGGAGTGTGGAGCTGGGAGACTCAAGTTTTTGACCCAGTTATGAATTCTTGTGCAAATTGCCTATATTTTTTAACCTTTTTATTTATTTATTTTTGAATGAAAGAGTACAAAAGATGCAAAGGTCAAAACACTACTCAGTTCTGGCATATAAATGGTGCTGGGAATTGAACCTGGGCGTGCTCGCAGCTCACGCAGGCAAGTCCTGTGCTCAGCTTCTGAAATATCTCCTTTCCTCCTAAGCTTTAAGTCCCCATGTACTCCATTAAAATCAATTCAGAGTTCTCTGCTCAGGCATTTTTTAAGGCAGTAGTATACTCTCAAGATGTTAAAGATCAGAATGGCTAGAGACAATAAACTTTATAATGAAAAATGATTATCAGTTTTCTGGGGCTGCTTTGGATTCAGCTAATAATTAGGTAGATAGAAAATTGCTGATGCCAGAAATCCCAGATGAAACAGTGACTGGCACTATTCTGTCACACTAACTTTATAGACCATCTTCAGATATCATATTAATATACATGCACTTTTTACTTTCACTCAGCACTTCTCATTATCAAAAAAACCACAAAAAACAAAGAATAGATTTGTCCAGCTTTGATCACCAGTAAATGATAACTTCCAAGAGCATTCTTTAAAGCTATCTTTTGTCTGTTTAGGGTTTGGGGGTGGGGCATTCAATTAACCATCTTTTCTTTCAACTGTGATGGGGCGCGTTAATTGGTTTCCTAGTGAAATATTACAAGGACAATTGAAAAATATCAATAATTTACAATCTTGAGTTATACTAGGATCAATATGGCAAAACATAATGATAAAGTAAACTCCCCAGCCATATATGAGAATAGTAAATGCTTGTGCTATTAAGAGTCTATAGTCAAAGTTCGCTTTTGAGAGTGTGCGTAGGAGATTGTGATTAAAGAATGTTTTGAATTCTTTGTTGTGCTATGACTGCAGGCTCTATTGAGAGCAGCAGATAAAATAAGTGACAGCTTACAAGTCTGAATCTCTGATGTTTGTGTTCCAACTAGAATATGAATATTAGGTATACTATTCAAAAGTCGTGGGGGCCCGGCAGTGCCACACCTGGTTTAGTGCACATATTACAATGCACAGGGACCCAGGCTGAAGTCCCCAGTCTCCACCTGCAAGGGGAGTCCTTCATGAGTGGTGAAGCAGGTCTGCAGGTGTCTCTCTTTCCCTCTCTAGCTGCCCCCCACCCTCTCAATTTCTCTCTGTTCTAGCAAATAAAATAAGGTTAATATTCAAAAGTCTTTACCTTTACAGTGGCATTTAAAAGATAAAAATGGTTTGTGAGACCACTAAAGAAATGGCAAGATTAGCAAATTTCACCATATAGTTAATATTATACTTTGAGCAGGTTTGATGCTTATTTTAATGTCATCTTACCTATCTTGTTTGGATTGTGTGAGCGGTCTGAGTTCATCTCTTCTCTTTAATTTTAACGAGTGAGAACAAAAAAAAAAGATGCTACTTCAAAACACACCACACACACACACACACACACACACTTCTTTTTTTAATTTTGCCTCCAGGGTTATTGCTGGGGCTCAGTACCTGTACTACAAATCCACTGTTCCTAGAGGCCATTTTTTTTCCCATTTGTGTTGCCCTTTTTGCCCTTGTTTTTGTCATTATTGTTATTGTTGTTGTTGGAGAGGACAGAGAGAAATCAAGAGAGCAGGGGAAGACAGAGAGAGGGAGAGAACAGTAGACACTGCAGACCTGCTTCACTGCTCATGAAGTGACCCCCCCCTCAGGTGGAGAGCTGGAGGCTCAAACTGGGATCCTTGAGCTGGTCCTTGTGCTTCATGCCACGTGCACTTAACCTGCTACGCTAAAGCCTGGCCCCTTAAAACATTTATTTTTGAGGAAACAGCACCCCTGTGTCAGTAACTGCACTATAAACCATTAACCCCCCAAAGAAAAAATAAACAAATGACATAATAGAAATGAGCAAAAGTAAAAACATGTAACCTACCAAAAAATAACACACAGTAGATAATTATTTCAAATATTTATAAGAAATATAACTGGGGGTCAGGCGGTGGCGCAGTGGGTTAAGCGCATGTGGCGCAAAGCGCAGGGACCGGACTAAGAATCCCGGTTCGAGCCCCCGGCTCCCCACCTGCAGGAGAGTCGCTTCACAGGCGGTGAAGCAGGTCTGCAGGTGTCTATCTTTCTCTCCCCTTCTCTGTCTTCCCCTCCTCTCTCCATTTCTCTCTGTCCTATCCAACCACGAATTGCGTCAACAAGGGCAATAATAATAACCACAATGAAGCTACAACAAGGGCAACAAAAGGGGGGGAATAATGGCCTCCAGGAGCGGTGGATTCATGGTGCAGGCACCGATCCCAGCAATAACCCTGGAGGAGGAAAAAAAAAAAAAGAAATATAACTAAAGGGAGCCGGGTGGTGGTGCAGCAGATTAAGTGCACATGGCACCAAGCATAAGGATCCCAGTTCAAGCCCCCAGCTCCCCACCTGCAGGGGAGTTGCCTCACAGGTGGTGAAGTCTATCTTTTTCTTCCCCCTCTCTGTCTTCCCCTCCTCTCTCAATTTCTCTTTGCCCTATCCAACAACAATGACGGCAATAACAACAACGATAAACAACGAGGGCAACAAAAGGGGAAAAATAAAAAATAATAAGATAAAAAAGAAATATAACTAAAGAGTTGTTTATAAATTCTAGCACCACCTTTAGCTACATAGTCATGTAATGTTATGACTTTGTTAAAATAGCATTTACTAAGTACAACCCCAGGGCATGACATTGTGGGACTCAAGGCAATTGGAGGAAAACCTCTAGGAGTCCTGTGGGGAGATCAAGGCAGAGTGTAGGCAGAGCAGACAGGAGGTTAGCCACATGCCTTTCCTTGGGTCCTCAGTTAGGAATGAATATATATATATTCAAATATATATATATATATATATATTTCAGATGCAAGAAAAACCAAAGTATTGCTCCTGCATATGCAGTGCCCTTGATTAAACTGGAGTCTCTTATACATACAAATCTTCACTCCATTGCAAAACCACCTCTCCAACTGCAAATGCTACCTGGTTTAAGTAACCTATTATTTCATGAGCTAAGCCCCATCAGAGTTTCTTGTTTCCTGTTAGCATATTTCTCTTTACACTGGATGAAAACCACCGTAGTTCCACATGTAACCACATCTGTAATGGCTTGAATGTGTCTTCCCCAAAGGTGGTTATAACTCTTTACTCCTCCATGGCCCATTTGTCATTATAATTGTGAAATCACATGAAAATAGAGTTGGTATAGATATAAAGTTGAGATTAGTACATACTAGACTCAGGTCATCAATGTGTCGTTAATGTTTTATAAGAAGGAGCAATCAAACACAACAGGAAATGAACTATTAAAGACCTGGGGGCGGGGGTTGGCAGGCAGTAGTACACCCGGTTAAGTGCACATAGTACTGAGCTCAAGGACCCACACAAGGATCCAGGTTGGAGCCCCCAGCTCCTCACCTGGGTGGGGGAGTGGGGAGGTGGGTTGCTTCACAAGAGAAGCAGATCTGCAGATATCTATCTTTCTCCCTATCTTCTCCCTCCTCTCTCAATTTCTCTCTGTCTTATCCAATAAAATGGAGGAAAGATAAATGGCCACCAGGAGTAATGGATTTGTAGTACAGACACTGAGCCCCAGTGATAACCCTGGAAGCAAAAAACAAAACAAACAAAAAACCTAGATGGGGGTAAGTCATCTTGCCAGAAGCTGAAAACAACACGAGTCTACTAGAAGCTGGGCTAGACAAGGAAAGATGTTCTCCCCTAGCGGCATGGAAGTTGCAATGTCCTTGCCATTTCCTTGATGTTCGATTTCCAGTTTACACATAGGTGGGAAAGTTTATTTATATTGCTTTGTGGAACTTTTGCTGGGTTTTCACTCTTCTGGGATGATTTTTCTTTTTTTTTTAATATTTATTTTTCCCTTTTGTTGCCCTTGTTGTTTTATTGTTGTAGTTATTATTGTTGTTCTTGATGTCATTGTTGTTGGATAGGACAGAGAGAAATGGAGAGAGGAGGGGAAGACAGAAAGGGGGAGAGAATGACAGACACCTGCTGATCTGCTCCACCGCCTGTGAAGCGACTCCCCTGCAGGTGGGGAGCCGGGGCTCGAACCTGGATCCTTATGCTGGTCCTTGCACATTGCGCCACCTGCGCTCAACCTGCTGCACTACTGCCTGATTCTCTGAGATGACTTTTCAAACAGAGAGAAGAAAGGACATCACAACACCTATGCTTCCCCTGATGTATTGGGGGACCAGACTCAGTAAGCATTTTTTCAGGTGAGCTCCCTTCTAGGTCCAAGATTGTGTCACTTTGTTATGGCAGCTCATCTATAAATTGATTTTGGTGGCCTTGTATGAAGATTGATGCTATGGATGGTATCCAGGTTTCAGCACTGTAGACAGTAGATGACTTACAGTTAGTTGGCTGAATCAGCTCTGATGCTTCAGATGATGAGCTTCTGAAATCTTTATCCTAGAAACTTTTAGCTTCTCAGTAATATTAATACACCCTCTTAAGTGATTGTATAATGTATTCTAATAAAATGTGAAATACAGCTTGGTTAGCATACAGACTGGCTCAGTGCTTGAAGTGTCTGATTACTCCAGACTGTCTAAGAATCATGCATTCCCCTATTATTCAACAAGGAAGTAGCTCTCCCATAATTATCATTACTCTTGTTAGAGTTAAAAGTCTTGATTTCAGTTCTGGTTGCAATATAGCAAAAGGATTATAAAAGATACCTCTCGACCTAGTGGGGGTTGCATTGTTATTTGGAAAACTGGGAAATTTTATGCATGTACAAACTATTGTACTTATTGTAGAATGTAAAACATTAATTCCCCAATAAAGAAATTAAATAAAAGATGCCTCTCAGCATAGTGAAGCCAACTGGAGTTTAACACAAAATACATGATCAGTGCAAATGCCTCTCTGTTCAGGATAAATGGCAGGGAACAAGGCAGACCTAGAATGTACTGTAAGCATGCGATTTATCATGAGAATAGATTCATCATACGAGTGGTTTCTGCTTAACTCCAGTGATAAGTGCTAGGAGATTAGCACAAGTGTGCTTGCATGAAGACGTGTGTGTGTAAGTAGACCGACCTGAGAGGGCTGGTCTGAAAAGACTGAAAGGCATCAGAATAGCTGATACAAACTGTTTCTGAAGAAGTCAGAAGCTCGTAGACCTCATTCACCAATAAATTCCATGAACTCTTCCTTCAGACTTTTATCTTCAATCTAGCCTTTGTGTTGCCTGACTGCTGGTACTGTGATGGCTATTCCTGTATGATCGATCACCTCAGCACCTGGGTGATTTCAGTGTTCTCCTGCCTGGCCTCTTGCCTCTACACTGACCCCTTTCCCGTATGTCTTTTTTTTTTTTTCATAGCAACCAGATCCAATCTTTTTAAAAATTTATTTAAGAAAGGAGACATTAACAAAACCGTAGGATAGGAGGGCTACAACTCCACACAATTCCCGCCACCTGATCTCCATATCCCATCCCCTCCCCTGATAGCTTTCCCATTCTCTATCCCTCTGGGAGTATGGACCCAGGGTCGTTGTGGGTTTCAGAAAGTGGAAGGTCTGGCTTCTGTAATTGCTTCCCTGCTGAATATGGGCATGGACTGGTCGATCCATACTCCTAGTCTGTCTCTCTCTTTCCCTAGTAGGGTGGGGCTCTGGGGAAGCGGAGCTCCAGGACACATTGGTGGTGTCCTCAGTCCAGGGAAGTCTGCTCGGCATCATGCTGGCATCCAGAACCTGTGGATGAAAAGAGTTTACATACAAAGCCAAACAAATTGTTGAACAATCATGGACCTAAAGACTTGAATAGTGCAGACGAAGTGTTGGGGGGTACTCTCTGCTTTCAGGTATATATTTTTTCCCTGGTTTATAGACACATGTCAACATATGCTCTATCTCAGGGGACCTGGTCTATATCTAGGTTTGGGGACTTTATTAGGGAGTGGACCACCTGGAATGGAATTAGAGAATACTATGAAAGGAAAGGTCTCACCCGAGTGATGAAGCTGAAGGGTTGTCATTCCACACCTGAAGTCTCTGGACACAGTCGGAAGTGAAGCATGCTGGGGTGGCACTTGTTGCATTGATTAGGCTGTGATTGGCAAATGCAATATTATTTGATATGCATTGAGAGAAGCATGCAGGAAAGTGTGCCCCACCCTAAGTTTCCAGGACTGGGGGAAATATAGGGTCTATAGTGGAAATGTGAGGTTCCTGCTGTCTTAGGGTTCAAGAAGACAATGGATAGTTATTGTTATCATCACATTATCCGGTAGCTGGGTTAACTTTGCAAAGTCCCTTTGTTAGGGTTTGCTGTATAATACCCAGCATCTTGTATATAGCTGTGCCACCAGTTGCTTCTGTTTTCCCTGGTCTAGGCTTTTGAGAGAGTCAACATATCAAAGACTCAGCCTATGTATTAAAAAGACAGAGAGTAGGGCACCAAAGTAAAAACCCTGTGATGAGGGGGAGGGTGGACATTCGACTTCCTGGGGCCGGGGGGGGGGTGTCGAGGGTGGGTGGGTGGGATGGGACACAGTCTTTTGGTGGTGGGAATGGTGTTTATGTACACTCCTATTAAAGTGTAGTCATATAAACCACTATTTAATTAATATGAGAGGGGAAAAATTGATCATATATATAGAACTTTTTAAAACACAGACTGAGTCTTTTTAAAACCAGATCCAATCTTTACAGTATGATTCAAGCATGTCATCTGAAAAACTCCACTGACTTTCTAAACTGGAGTAAAGTCTGAACCATTCTGATGGCCAATGGATGATGATGACTCAGTCACCTTGCTCATCTTATCTCCAAGCCTCTGTCTCCTCACTTGCTCCAGACTCACTGGCTTCTTGTGCTTCCAGGCCTGCTGAGAGCCATTATTTCTCCTATTCCATCTGCTTGGAATGCTTCAGAGAGCTGGTCTGCTTATTCTTATTCATTTCACATCTCTATCACTTATAGCCTTTTCAGAAAAGCCATTCCTGATCAGTCAGTAAAAAACCCATAGCACTTCCTTCCCTTCAGTTACTCCCTGACTTTAACCCTGTCTAGTTTTTCCTCTATAGACTCTAGTGCCATGTGACAAGCTTTGATTGATGTTGTACTGTGAATAAGGGAGGATTGGGATGGGTAGGAAGCTTCTGTTTTCTCTGGAGGAGTGATGGTAGACATACATATGACAAGAGTCTGTTAGAATGTGGGTGGAGAATGGTTGAAAGTAGGCCACTGTAGTGATTCAGATGGAGAGTATAATCTGGAAGGGCAAGGTGTGCCTGGGATGCTAGAGACAGTGAGTGGGTCTGTGATGAAGGATAGAAATATTTAGGGAAACTGTGACAGTTTCCTCTAAAGGAACAAAAGTGGAGCTTCCTGACATGCACAAGGGTAACTTGGCCGGGAGTTGGAGTTGGTACATGTGTGTTGACCATAGGGACTATGAGCCAAGATCATGGGGTCTAGATTATCATTACACTAGAACTCTTCTGAGAGTCTGGGCTATTTATTTAATCATCTAGTTGACATTTCTGCTCAGACATTTACAGACACCTGAAACTTCAGCTTGCAGTCTGTAGGATGCTATCTGTACTTGTGGAAAAGATCTTCTAAGGTGATATGTGAGAAGGAAACACATGAGCACCTAGGACTAACTCCTGAGACAACTGAATTTGTAACAGAGATGAGGCAGAAAATAACAATTTCTAGAATCCCCTTCCCACCCTTAGAGATTTATTCTAGTCCGTTTTTGGCAGAAGAAGAAGCAGATGCTATCTGATCTCATGGGTAGCTGGGTAGTGAATTCAACTCTTTCTAAACCAGAGTAGGGTAGATAGTAAAGCAGCAAAAATAAGGTTTTGAATTTTCAGCAGTGATTAGACCCTTATTTACCTATTGTCATCATTGGAGTCTTACTGCTCTGGTCTGACTTTTAAATTTATTTATTTATTTATTGGCGAGAGACAGTCAGAATTGAGAATGGAGGGAGAGATAGAGAGGAAGAGAGACAGAGGGACACCTGCACCCCTGCTTCACCACTCACAAAGCTTTTCTCCTACAGTTGAAGACTGAGGGCTTGAGCCCAGGTCCTTGTGCACTGCAACATGTATGTTCAAGCAGGTGTGCCAGCACACAGCCCTCTGCTCTGACTTTTCCCAGATAGACTGAGAAGTGCAGAGAAAGGAAGAGGGTTAAGACATCACAGCGCCAAAGCTTTCTCTAACATTATGGGGGCTGGACTTAAACCTGGGCCAAATGCATGGCATAGTAGGTGCATTATTTAGGTGAGCTATTTTGCATGCCCTTAAAGTGCTCTGATTTTGATTGTGTCCTTCCCTTTCATTCAAATCAATGTCCACATCTATTTTTAAATACCTAGACAAAAAGAAACATTTCCTTCTGTGTTGTTTACAGAGGCCTTTCCTTATCTTTCTCACAACAGAAAAAAGTCTGAGTTGCAAAGTTTTTAATTTCATTATCATCTCTATAACTATTCCTTTTCTTAGATGAGGATACATGAAGAACTTGTGTCTACAACTCAAGACTGTCAGTAAATGATAAACTGTTGATAGACACATTTAAATAGAATATGCAAAATGTGACAAGTGCATTTTAAATGTCTAATGCTAGAGACTTTTCAGGGCTTTCTAGGGGGAGTTGTAATTCTCGCTGTTCAGACTCAGATCATTAGCATTCTGTTCCTTGCAGTAGGGGAAAGTTTTGCAATAACTTATGCTCATCAGAGCTCCCATAGACTTGTGAATAAGCCTCACTGAGCCCTTGAAAGCTGCTTCTACCAACTTTATAAAGGATGCAGAAACCTGTTAAGACAAATCACCAGTTGCAAATGTAGAGCCTAAAGAAGACTGGCTAGATCAATGTTCCTAGACCCTTTAAAATCTCAAAAGTACCTTGTTATCTCTCTTCTTTAGATGCCTTTTTCCTTACACAATACTGTGAGTCAGTACTTCAGTTGCCTTTACAAAGAGTTTAAGTCCCATGCTCTTCTCCCATGAACAACATTTTAGTCTAAATGTACTTGAGCTCCAATTGCTTGGTGAAAAATAGGTCACTGCTAGTCATGTTTAGCATTCTTCTTTTTTCCCCTTTGGGATAAAATCTTCCTTCAGACTATTTTTCCCCCCACACACAGAATAAGGATTAATGCTTCTTTATCAATGTTGTCCATACCCCTACTCAATATGCTTTATAACCAGTGCTAGAAGGTGATTTGCAAAGACTGAGTTGTAGAGCTGTTAAAAGAAAAGAAAAAAAAAAAATCTCTAAGTTCCCCAAAGCCAGGGATAATTGAAATGTCACTCTCTACAAGAAGTTTTAGGAAGGAGACAGAGCATTTACTTCAAAACGGCCCATCCATCCTAGGGCCCGGTTTAGAAACTTTCAAAAAATCAGTTTTAAATCTATTTTTTATAGCTTTCACAACTCCCTATATGTCATCCCTTCCTTACTAGGAAATTACCTGGACCAGCCAACATGGCTGGTGAGAAGCAACCAAAGTAGGACCGGGGGAGGCTGTGATTGATGTGTTGTCTGACCAACCCCTCCCACACAGGCCTGGCTGCCTCCTCAGCTCAAGCCCAGATGCGTTGCGTCCACCTGCTGTTTGGCAGACATTTCCCTTTGTTTGTGCTTTTTATGCTGCTCTAATAACCCTCCTCAAGGCCAAATTAGATTTTTATGGAAGGGGAAGTCAGCTAGAGTCTTTAGAATGACTATGCTCATTAGAAACCAAAATATAAACAGCAACTCCACATGGATGTATTAAATAGGTTAGCATTCTCCACAGCAAATCAAATTAAGAGAAATCCCATTATCTCGCTATGGGCTTCTGCAAATTTTAATTTTTTTTTCTGACCACCTCTTTTCATGTTTAAATAGAAAGAGGGTAAAAATATGTTTCATATGTTTCATTATAACTTGGTTCTAAATGATAGCTTCTTTTCCTCCTACCCCAAATTACAATGCTACCAAGCTATTATTCACAATTAAACCAAACTTTTTTTTTTTTAAATCCACGGTATGTTTATATATCCGCCTCTAAAGATTTTGGGTTTCAAAGCAGTCTCAAATATTTCCTTACTGGCTTGGCTTCAGCGTAAACTATTTACTACAAGGTCTTCTAAACAGCTTTCTGAAAAGCCCCATGCATCCTAAGAGAGTTTATGTTTATGAATTTCTGCTACAGGAAATGAATATTCCATCCATTAATCTCTAACCTTGTGCAGTTACATGGATTCTGCAAGGAAATACAAAGCAAAAGTATCCAGTCTCCTTCAAAATAAACTGGTCAGGGAGTTTGGAGAGTTTCATCCTAGAGGGGGCAGGTTAGTCACTTCTGCAGCTAAAGGCTTCTGGGTTGGTAACAGGAAGAACTGGGGAGGAGAGTTTTGCACAGATGACAGAGAAAGAGAAAGCAAGTCTTAGAAAGTCATTTTGAAATTGCTTTTTTTTTTTTTTGCTCCAGGCAACCTTTAAAGGCAGGCCTGCCAAAACTGCCTGAGGTGGAGAATCATGGCTTCTTTTCTTTCAACTTTGTTATAAAAATGAGTTTTCCTCTGCTCATAGTTTTCATTAGCACCATGTGATGGACTTCTATGACAATACAATAGTAAATGGCCTGACAATCCCTGAGGGATGTCTCAGCACCTGGCCTGCCTTTGGTAAGAATTCTTTGATATCAGTTTAGGAGAAATCTCTTCCCCCTTGATATTTCCTCTTGGTAATTTTCTGCCTATCCCATTATATGGTTAAGAGGCCTCCTGTTATCTCTACTATATTCTGAGTTGAACCCGTGTCTCCTCTATTGTGGTATCTAGACATCTACCACAGAAGCTCTGAATAAAATCTTTACTGTTTTATTTTTGTCTGTCACAACATTTTTTTTTTTAACACACTTGGCAGGAAAGATAAAAAGATGCCTTGTTCTGTTAAAAGTAGTTGAACAATCATAACATGGGCTTACCATCTTAAGCCATGTTCTCTGTGTATACACACAGACACACAGACACACACACACACACACATATATAGTTACTATGCATTTTTTATTTGTTACCAATAGTGGTTGATACGATTACATAGTTCCACACTGCACCCACCACCAAAGTTCTGCAAACAATAACCACCATAGTTTTCACAAAGTCTTATAAACAGTTTGTTTACTTCTGGTTTTATTTATTTTCTGATTTCATGCTATTCAGGTCTTTAGATTCTGCATAAGAGTGAAACCATCCAATAGTTATCTTTCACCTCTTTACTTATTTTGCTAAGCATACTCAGCCCCCAGATCCATTAATTTTGTCTCAAAGGACATAATATAATCTTATTTGATTACAGAGTAGTATTCCATGGATTGTACATCCCATAACTTCTTTATCCAGTAATCTGTCAATGGGCAGTTAGGCTGCTTCCAGTCTTTGGCTATTGTGAATAGTGCAGCTGTGTCCAGACACCAGGCAGCAGATGCTACCATGACTCCACCTCAACTTCTCTGGATGTATGATTTCACCAATGTGTCCTGGACCCTCAAATCTCCAGTTTTCTGGTCCACTAGGGAAAGACAGAAACAAGCTAGGGGTATGGATCGACCTGTCAATGCCCATACTCAGTGGAGAAGCAGTTACAGAAGCCAGATACCTTCTGCTCCCCATAAACAACCTTGATCCATACTCCCAGCGGGGGAGAAGTGATAGGCTGAAGATAAGAGGACTCTGCACTCCAGCTCCATCAGCACCCAGAGAGAGAGAAGGAAAAGGAGAGGGACACATGGAGGTAGTTCAGATGTCATGAGTGGTTCAGAGGGGAAGAGAGGATTGATTCAGGAAAAGAAGGGGCAACTTTGTATAAATGTGGACAGACAGTTGTAGAGATGATGGTTGGCCCATGTCTACAACTTTAGGGGACCTGTGTTGGATTGCAGTGGGGAGAGTGAAGATTCAGAACTCTGGTGGTGGGAATGGTGTGGATTCAAACCCCTGTTGACATGCAATTCTGTAATTTAAAAATATCAAAAAATAAATAAAATGAAATGAAAAAAAATAATACAGCTATGAACATAGAGGTGCCTATGTCCCTTCAAATGAGTGCTTCAGTGTCCTTTGGATAAATGCCTAAGAGTAGTATTTCTGGATCATCAAGTAGTTCTATTTTTATTTGACTCTCCATACAGTTCTCCAAAGGGGCTATACCACTTTGCAATTCCCACTAATAGTCACTATATATTAATCAGAATATTTCTGAAGAAATCTCAAAAGGAATGTTATTAAATATGTTTCACCAGCTATCACTGCCTTTCTGGTTCAAATTAGAAAGTTTCTGCAATGCTATATAGTCTTGTTTAGACCTTTATCTCCAAGTCTATTAATTTATATCCTTGTGTCCCTTTATCTATTCTTTTATCTGATGTTGCAAGGATGCACATAGACCTTTAAAAAATCTAGATATGTGTTATCCATCATGGAGCCACTAGTAAAAAACAACAATTTATATTAAATTAACTAGGATTAAGTTAAGTTAAGCATTCCTCAGAGGCAGTAGCTGCATTTGCAGTGTCTGATATCTACATGTGGCTCATGGCTATTGTATTTGACAGCACAAACAGAGATTCCCATTATTCAGTATTATTAGAAGATTCTATTGGTAACACTGCTGTGGGTGATTCAAACTTGCTGGAACAAAGAAGTGAAGACAGTTCCCAACAGTTACATAGGTGGTGTGGAGTTGTACAATGCTGTGAAAAGAATATTTCCTATTGATGGGCACTCATTTCTAGAGCTCATTAAGTATGACACATTCTGAATTATTTTCTGATGCTCCCAAGCCAAATTAATATATTCCACCTTTGCTTATACATTTGTTTGTTTGTTTGTTTTTAGGTTGTACATCTAAAACCCAAGAAATAGCACAGGGTATAAAATTCCTCACTTTGGCACAGCTCAAGTGACTGGTGAGTTTCAGAAAGCTGCACCTTTGAAGAAGGTACAAACCATTTAATCTTTTCATTACTGATGGCATCAAGTACAGAAATACAGACAAATGCATACAATACATATGTCTATTTAAAAATATTGACATGGAGTCCTGGGAATTAACACATATCTACGTTGTGATGTTATCTTCATTTGATCACATAGCACTGTGCTTGGAACTTGGCAAATACTTAAGTGGTAGGTGTTATTTAGTCTACGTTTTGCTGCTTTCTTTCTTTCTTTTGCCTCTGCCTCTAGCTGCTGGGGCTCCATGCCAGTCTGCACTACCAATCCACAGTTCCTGACATCCTCACAGCAGGTGGGGAGTGGGGTCTCAATTCTGGGTCCTTGCGTAGTGCCTTAGTACTGTGTGTGCTTAACTGGGTATGCTACCACTGGGCTCCCAGTTTTGCATCTTTAATTTTAATTGTTTTAAGGATTATTGACAATGGGGATGGGACTGAGTTACAGGTTATCCAGTATCCAAAAATAGAAGTAGACTGTTTGTGTTTGGCATGATATGATAGATTGTGGGTGGGGAAGCTTGGGAGAGCATGTCTGGCATATTATTATCAGTAATGCACATGGCTTTTTTTTTTTTTTAGCTTATAAAGACCCCCAAAACAACCCATTGAGAATAATCAAGTTTCAGTTAGTGGGGGAACCTATACTATGATATACAAAATACTCCTTTCAAACTTCATTTTGGGAATCAGGCGGTAGCACAGCAGGCTAAGCACACGTGGTGCAGACGAGCATAAGGATCCTGGTTTGAGCCCCGGCTCCCCACCTGCAGGGGAGTCGCTTCACAGGCAGTGAAGCAGGTCTGCAGGTATCTGTCTTTCTCTCCTCTCTGTCTTCCCCTCCTCTCTCCATTTCTCTCTGTCCTGTCTAACAACGACAACGTCAATAACAACAGTAATAATACAACAACAATAAAAAACAAAAACAACAAAAAGGAAAATAAATATAAAATAAAAAATAAATTTTAAAAAATTTAAAAACTTCATTTTGGGGGCTGGGTGGTGGCACACCTGGTTGAGCACACATGTTACAGTGCGCAAGGAACTGGGTCCAAGTCCCCGGCCCCCACCTGCAGGGGGAAAACTTCACAAGTGGTGAAGCAATGCTGCAGGTGTCTCTCTCCCTCTCCATCACCCCCCCCTTCCATCTCGATTTCTGACTGTCTCTATCCAAATAAATAAATAAAGATAATAATAATAAAAAAAAACTTCATTTTGTCGCCAGCTTAGAATGCCAAGGGGAAGGGAGGTGTAATTCTAGCTTGAATTGAAATCAGACTTTGTTTAAGGCGTGCATTCAAGACAAATTGCAAAGAAAGAATAATACTTTGGGACCAGAAGGATTTGTGTCAATCCAGAGGAATGGCCCAAAATTATTCCTTAAGTTTTTAAAAGACAGCAACAATAACCTTAACATATTAGACAGAAACATTGAATAAAGTCTCCGTGATGCAATAGATGTTCCTTCTCTCAGTTTTATTAGTTTGCAAAATTCATGAGGTTAATAAGTATTAAAAATCTCATTACTATACCCTGTCAGATAGGGATGTAGCTCAAGGGTATAATAAACTAGTTCTATTGTTGAAACTCCATCAAAAGCAAGACTGCACTTATCCAACATTATAAAAATCTCTCTCTCCGTATACACCTTAATGTAATGAAAAATATTACATACGGGGTTTCTGAAATCCCACAATTCAAATCCTGAAACTGATTGACTATACATATAAAGTTGTAAAAGGTAGCTATTAGAGTTTGAAAGGGAATCACTACCAGCAAAGTGCTATTGGTCTAGTTGTGGGTATACTAAGCATATAAGTATAAGTTATATCAGTAGCAATATTTTGCCTTAAGAAAAATCTTGTGACTTTGTTGAAACCATACTGGTTCCAAATGCCTTGCACAGTGTTACTGCTACTACTCCCTTCTGTAGAGATCATAAGCACAGTTATAATATTTAACAGCTGCCAGATACCTTTTAGAAAAAGTCTCTGTGCCATTTACCTAATTTACCTATATGATTTGCTAACTCCCTTCCCATAGTTTTCTTCCTCCACCCCTTAGTTTCTGTTGGTATCACCAAATCCCTCTCAGCTAGCTGTCAACTACAAGATTGCCCTCAAATGTCACTGCTGAATAGTGTTTTTGTGTTGAGTTTCTATTTAGATATTCATTGGATGACCATAATTGCAAAAGGACCATGAGTAGAATAAGGCCTGTATAAAAATTTAAGCTACTTGAGAGTTGGGTGGTAGCACAGCAGGTTAAGCGCATGTGGTGCGAAGCGCAAGGATCCCGGTTTGAGCCCCTGGCTCTCCACCTGCAGGGAAGTCACTTCACAGGTGGTGAAGCAGGTCTGCAGGTATCTATCTTTCTCTCCGCCTCTCTGTCTTCCCCTCCTCTTTTCATTTCTCTCTGTCCTATCTGACAACGACGACATCAATAATAACTATAAGGGCAAAAAAAGGGAATAAATAAATAAGTATAAAAAATTAAGCTATTTTAGAAGAATAATTTTCTTTGATGTTTCTTTTTTCAAGATTTTAAAAATTTATTTATTTTCCCTTTTGTTGCCCTTTTTAAAATTGTTGTTGCATTTATTATTGTTGTTATTGATGTCATCGTTGTTACATAGGACAGAGAAATGGAGAGAGCAGGGGAAGACAGAGAGGCGGAGAGAAAGACAGACAGCTGCAGACCTGCTTCACTGCCTGTGAAGTGACCCCCCCTGCAGGTGGGGATCCAGGGGCTCAAACCAGGATCCTTAGGCCAGTCCTTATACTTTGCACTACGTGAGCTTAACCTTTGTGCTACCTCCTGATTCCCTAGCATAATAATTTTCTAAAGGTAGGCAAGGTAGGTTGAGAAGATCGTTGGCTCCCTATCCATGTCTCTTTGATTTAAAAAAAAAAAAAGACTTTGGAGTTTTCAGGGAACAGGTAGGGCACCACCTATGCTTTCAAGGAAGTTAGGCTCTTAGGCTGACTGATAAATCATGTTTGTCTAAATCACTCATAGATAGATAGCTGTTTTCTCCAACTGAGGTAAGTGTGGGGAGAGGGAGGTCAAGGAACATGACTCTATTTTGGCAAAGGAGCCAAAGGAGAAAATTCTTTTTATTCAGAAAGGGAAGCCATCTTAAACAAAGCATTAGAGAACAGACTCTTATTTTTTCTCACTGTCTGAAAGTTATATAAGATTCATGTAAGAAGGTAGTGCAGTGGGTTAAGTGCAGGTGGCGCAAAGTGCAAGGACCAGCGTAAGGATCCCGGTTCAAGCCTCTGGCTCCCCACCTGCAGGGGAGTCGCTTCACAGGCAGTGAAGCAGGTCTGCAGGTGTCTTTCTCTTCTCCTCTCTGTCTTCCCCTCCTCTCTCCATTTCTCTCTGTCCTATCCACCAACAACGACATCAATAACCACAACAATGTTAAACAACAAGGGCAACAAAAGGGAAAATAAATAAATAAATATTTTTTAAAAAAAGATTCATGGAAGTAATTTTGATATCACAAATTAAAAAGTTTGTGGACTAAATGTCAACATTTTTAGAAATGGAAGAATAAAGAGATCAGAACCATATAAAATGTAAATATTCTTACCATGTGAAGAAAAAAAAAAACCTTCAAATTTAAAGTCTCTTTAAACATTCCTATAGATGGAAGCATTCCTAGGTAATAATACAGTAGCTGATAGGTCATAGCATTTTCAAGCCACATATTTTACTTTTTGTGATCAGAACAGTTATTTTAAAAACTGAAACTCTGGGACTGGGTGATGGCACAGCCAGTTATGTGCACACAGTACTAAGTTCAGGACCTGCGCAAGGATCCAGGTTCGAACCCCTGCTCCCTACCTGCAGGGAGGCGCTTCACAAGCAGTGAAACAGGTCTGCAGGTGCCTCTCTTTCTCTGTCTATCTGTTTCCCCTACCCCTCTCAATTTCTCCCTCTCCTATCCAATAAGATGGAAAAAATGACTGCCAGGAGCAGTGAACTCATAGTGCAGAACCACCAAGCCCCAGCGATAACCCTGGAAGGAATAATAATAATGTTGATGATGATACCTATAACCAGTGCTTTCTGCCATGGCTGACTATCAGTAACTAGTTAGCAGATTTTTTGTCTAAATAAATTTTGAGTCTACTTGGGTTGATCTATGTCTGTATGTGTATATACATGTATATGTATGTATTCATTCTGCTGATTTAAACAACATGCATCGTCTCAGTTTTGAAGACTGGAAGTTTTAGATCAGGTCTTCCTGGCGTGCAGAAAGCTGCCTTCTGGCCTCTCACCAGTCACAGAGAGAGAGTTCTGGCTTCCTTTCTATTTTCTTACAAGGGCAGCAATTCCATCATGTGAGGGCTCCACTCTTACAGTCTTATCTCAGTCTCATCTAAACATCTCCATCCTGGTTGGTTTCATGGCTTCAACAAATACATTTTGGGGCACACACTTCTCAGATACGATAAACATCTAGATTGTTTTGATTGCTCAGACTCTTAAATGGCTTTGTATTCATGAGAGATACATGAAGAAAGTATTAGTAAAGTGGAAGGTGTTTTTTTTTTTTGCTTCTAGAATTATCACTGGGGCTCAGTGCCCTGGCAAATACATGACTTCTGGTGACCATTTTTCCTTTTTTTAAAATTTATTTATTTTGCCTGATGGATTCTTAATGCAGAGTTATTGCCTGCATTACGACTCCACTATGAATCCAAGAGTGAGGCTATTTTTTTCCCCATTTGTTGCCCTTGTTGTTTATCGTTGTTGTTACTATTATTGTTATTGCTGTCGTCGTTGTTGGATAGGACAGAGAGAAATTAAGAGAGAAGGGGAAGACAGAGGAGGGGAGTGAAAGATAGACACCTGGGAGTCGAGCTGTAGTGCAGCGGGCTAAGCGCAGGTGGCGCAAAGCACAAGGACCGGCATAAGGATCCCGGTTCGAACCCCGGCTCCCCACCTGCAGGGGAGTCGCTTCACAGGCGGTGAAGCAGGTCTGCAGGTGTCTATCTTTCTCTCCTCCTCTCTGTCTTCCCCTCCCTCTCTCCATTTCTCTCTGTCCTATTCAATAACGACAACAACAATAATAACTACAACAATAAAACAACAAGGGCAACAAAAGGGAAAAAATAAATAAAATAAATATAAAAAAAAATTAAAAAAAAAAAGAAAGATGGACACCTGCAGACCTGCTTCACTGCTCGTGAAGCGAACCCCCCCCCACCCCACCCCCCGCAGGTGAGGAGTCGGGGACTCAAACCGGACCCTTACTCTGGTCATTGTGCTTTGCGCCATGTGTGCTTAATTAACCCCTGCGCTACTGCCCAGCCCACATATTTTTTTTCTTTCTAATTTTATTATATAGGACGGAGAGAAATTGAGAGAGGATGGGGAAATTGAAAGAGGGAGAGAAAAATAAACACCTGCAGACCTGCTTCAGTATAAAGTGGACCCCCTGCTAGTGAGGAGCTGGGGCTTGGACTCGGGTTTTTGCGCTTGGTAATATGTGCACTAACGCAGATGTGCCACTACCAGGCCCCTGAGGAGAAAGGCTTTTTCCTTGTGGCTAGCATGCTTGCTCAGGCAAATATGACAGGAAGGGAGATGTTCATGCCTGCCAGGGCTGTGTGTGGCATTCTGTCATTTCTTTATGAAGTCTGGTCAGACACCTGTCACTTCTTTCTGGTCTCTTGTATTGTCCACTTGGTCCTTGCCTTCATTCCTTCTCATCCAGTCTGTATTTAGTTAGTGCTGGGGGTTTGAATGTACTTCACAGATCCCAGAAAATGTGACAGTAAGCAACTTCTTGCCGGGAGAGCCAGAGGGTGCTTCTTCCCAAGCTAGTGCTCTCTGGGTTGGAGAGAACTCAACTGGAGCCGATCTAGGCTGCTGCATGGGAGAGGGATCAGGAACTCGTGCCGCACTAACTTTGCAGGAGATACACTCTGGAACCCTCTGAGCGGAAAGCAATCTCCAAGTGTCTTTAATCAGAAGAGCAGCTGTATTTATACTCTCCAAGTAGGGTGTGAACAGGATGTGACGTAGAGAGGGTGGAGCGAAAAGTGACTGGTGGAAGATCAGGGTGTGACAAAGGAGAGGGGGCGGAGCAGGTGAGAATTCTGCCACTGAACCACCAGTGCCCTGGAGGGAAGGTGGTGCTTTATGTAAATGTAAAAGTGATTTATGTAAATAGACCGCAGCTTTGAGTGGGATCAAACTAATCTCATACTGACATACTGGTGTTTAAGGGGTGGGGGGCTGGCATTCTATCCAACATCTTCTCTTTCTTTTTTGTTTCTGAGTGGACCTAACTTCATAAAGTCTCTTAGTTATGCTACAAATTACTCTTGGCATATCAAACTCATGTAATTAACTGCTTCAGGTTTAAATAAAAGTGTAGTAAGGATTTAACTTTCTCCTTTATTAAATTTTTTATTAGTGATTTAATATTGATTTAAAAAGTTATGAGACAACAGGGGTATATAACTCCACACCTTTCCCATCAACGGAGTTCTGTGTCCCCAGTCCCTCCACTGGAAACTACAGTAGTTGTACTAGTAAGAGATAATGGGTTGGCTATTATTTCTATAATTTTCTATATTTAAACATATTTACACATTTTTTCTATGGATCTACCTTCTCTTCCTTTCTAAGTCACACCTATACCTGTTACTACTTCTGAATGTCCTTCCTTTTTTTTTTTTTTTTTTTTTTCTTTTTTCTATTCTCTCTCCAGGTCATGATGGAATTGGGTTTCAGAGCCCTCTAGTCAGGATTTAACCTTTTCTTTTTTCCACCTCTTATCCACTGAGGCTTCTAACACTCATAACAATATCCTTACAGAGTTGGGAGACAGATGAAGCTGCCCTGTGGCTTTTTTTTGGGGGGGGGGTAAATTTATACATATGCTTTCTACCTCGCTCTTTCTTGGATAGCTACAATGCTGTCCACACAGAGATTCTATCAAAAATATGAGTAGAATGTTTCTTCAAACAATACTGAAGGATGTAAAAAAAAAAAAGTGTAAATTTCAAATCTTATTTCCAAGATTCAGTCCTACAACCAAGAGGCAATGATGAATACTAATTTTCTGGCTTGAATCCTAACTTTATAGCTGACAAGAAGTAAAATAATGAGTATTTGCATAGGATTTATTATATCTTCTGGGAAAGATGAAGAATTTACTAAATTTACCCAACCTCTTACCTCTTATACTAAATCTGTTAATTACAGTTACAGAAAAGATTGTAAATGTCAAAGCTTGATTTAAAAATAAATTATAATGACGACTTCCATACTTTGGTTTATAGATTCCACCCAGAGGTAATGAATGACATTTATCATATTATGTAAGGGTTCTTGTAAAATCAATTAATATGGACATATTCTTACAGTAGACAATTGTAGATTATTAAAACATATATGTTGGAAGGAGAATTTTTCACATGTTAATGTCTACTATATCCTATCAGTCTCCTTTTATAGAGTTTATCTGGCTTCTCACAACTAGTCTCCCTTTTGGAGCTAGGGCTGGAATGTTTCCCTCTAGGGAAATACTACACATTCTTTTTATTTGCTTGTTTCCTAGTATCCTGTCCATATTCTGAGAAAAGAGCTAAAGGGATTTTTTAAATTATTATTAGAATACCTTACTAGATAAGCCAGCTTATTGTCATTAGGACTTTTTTTTAAATTTATTTTTTATTTAAAAAATTTATTTATTCCCTTTTGTTGCCCTTTTTATTATAGTTATTATTGTTGTTGCTGGATAGGACAGAGAGAAATGGAGAGAGGAGGGGAAGACAGAGAGGAGGAGAAAAAGATAGACACCTGCAGACCTGCGTCACCGCCTGTGAAGCGACTCCCCTGCATGTGGGGAGCCGGGGGCTCGAACCAGGATCCTTATGCCAGTCCTTGTGCTTTGCACCACCTATGCTTAATCTGCTGTGCTACCGCCCGACTCCCTCATTAGGACTTTTTAAGTCTATACACAAGCTGCTACTTTTGTGTGATGGTATAAATAGGAATTTTTCACTCAAGCCATTGAAGAATTAAATGTAAAAACAACAGATAAATGTTAATAAATAATTTGTAGGGTCTTACAAAGAATTTTTAAATATTTTTATTTATTCATTTTGGGTAAAGCAGAGAAATTGGAGGGGAGAGAGAGAGAGAGAGAGAGATACCTGCAGCACTGCTTCATCATTCATGAAGCTTCTTCCACCCTGCAGGAGGGGACCAGGGACTTGAATCAGGGTCCTTGTGCACGGTAATGTGTGCTTTCTCCCACGTGCACTGCTGATTGCCCCCCCCCCCAGGGATTGATCTAATTTGTGTATAATTTAGAAATCCCAAGCTTGAGAATGTTTTCAGTGTGTGTCTAAACATGAGTTTTCCTTTGTTCATCCTATTTAGTACTTGAGGGATTTTTTTCAGAACACCTTAAAGTGACGTGAAAGTAATGCATTCATAGAGTTGAACATCAAATAGTACTAGAAACAATTCCTTTCTTTGCCTCATACATCCTACATCAGTGGTGCTCAGTGCAGGGAGCCACTTTCTGTATGTAGCTGTTACATCTGGTGTTTTCATCCACATTGATAATATTTGCTTCCTTCCATTTCTTTACCCATTGAGAATTCACATTTTATTATGTCTATTAATTTTTAATGTCTATTAATGATTTTATTTTATTATGTCTATTAATGATTGAGTCCAATGTCCTGACCTTGGCTTTAACCTACTCATACCTATGAGTTTTCTCTAGTCACTTACCATACTCTTTTCTCAAATCAAGGTAGCATTTATTAAATGACTATCAATATATTGTTCCATGGGGCTAGGTGGTGGCACACTGGTTAAGTGCACATAGTACTAAGCACAAGGATCTGGGTTCAAGCCCCGGTTCCCCACCTGCAGCGACGACATTTCACAAGTGGTGAATCAGGTCTGCAGATGTCTCTCCCTATTTCCCCCTCCTCTCTCAGTTTCTCTCAGTCCTATCCATTGAAGTTTGAGCCTCACCCCCACCACACTGAAGGAAGCTTCCAGTGCTATACTATTCACTCCTGCCTTGATCTTGGATTTTCCAGCCTTTAAAACAGTGAGAAAGGAATCAGGAGGTAGTGTAGCAGGTTAAGCGCATGTGGCGCGAAGCACTAGGACCGGTGCAAGGATCCCGGTTCGAGCCCAAAACTCCCCACTTGCAGGAGAGTCGCTTCACAGGTGGTGAAGCAGGTCTGCAGGTATCTGTCTTTCTCTCCCTCCTCTGTCTTCCCTTCCTCTCTCCATTTCTCTCTGTCCTATCCAACAACAATGACATCAATAACAACAACAACTACAACAACAATAAAAACAAGGGCAACAAAGGGAAAATAAATAAAAAATTTTTTTTAAATTTTAAAAAGTAAGAAATAAATTTCTCTAAGTCATTTAATTTAATTTAGTCTGGCACAGCAGCCCAAATTGAGTAAGAGAGTTAAAAGTTCATTGGTGTATATATGTGTATGCACCTATCATATATACATTGGTCATATGAATCTATGAAGATGTGAATCTTTTATACTTAGTGGGCTTCACCACTCCAAGCCTACTTTTTTAGATAGAGGCAAAGATGGAAGGAAAGACATCATAGCACTGTAATTTTGTCCATTATGGTGGGGCTGGGCTCACACCTGAGTTATGCATATTGCAGAGCAGACAGACTGCCCAGGTGAGCTGTGAGCATTCTCTCACAGGACTGAAGTGGTATCTCATCGTTGCCTTTATTTGCATTTCTCTGACAATGACTTGGAGCATTTTTTCATGTGTTTCTCAGCCTTTCAGATCTCTTCTGTGGTGAATATTCTGTTCATGTCCTCTCCCCATTTTTGGATAGGGTCATTTGTTTTCTTGTTGTTGAGTTTGGCAAGCTCTGTATATAATTTGGTTATTAGCCTCTTGTCTGATGTATGGCATGTGAAATTTTTCTCCCATTCTGTGAGGGGTCTCTTTGTTTGGTTGGTGGTTTCTTTTGCTGTGCAGAAGAGCCATGAGCATTCTCACTGGGCCTACATATATATGAAAATGTTTCCAGTTAGTGGATTACACCATAGTTGGAGAAGCACATTTTAATTCACTAGGCTCCTTCAGGTAATTTTTCCTCACTTCTGAGATTCCATCTACTAATTCAGAGTAACAGAAGAACTTTTAAGAGTCTTTCTAATTGTTCTTTCAGGCGTCAATTTGCTCAATAATATGTTTCTTTTTATACCAGAAGACAAGGGTGTGAGAAACATGCTTTCAGTATGATATGTCTTTTTTTTTTCTCTTTATTCGATAGGTCAGAGAGAAATTGAGAGGGGAGGGGGAGATAGAAAGAGGGAGAAAAAGAGAGATACCCACAGGCCTGGTTCACTGTGCAGCGTTCCTACTTCAGATGGAGAGCCGGGTATCAAACCTGGATCATTGCTCTTATCTTTGTGTGTAGAACTATGTGTGCTTAACCAGGTGCTCCACCACCTGTCCATTTTCCTTCCTTCCTTTTTCTTTTTCTACTAAAGGGGTTCCTTTAATACTTTCATTACTTATTTAGGAAGAGACAGAAATGTCCTCATGAGTGAAATGTCCGCTGTATTTCCCGTGGAGGACTTGCCATTGCACTAGAAAAGCCAGTAGGACAGAGAGTGAAGATACCTGATTTCGCTTCCTACCTCAGCACAAATTGATGGAGAAGAACTTGGCTGCTATAGTTTAGTACTGTAATTGTTTCTCTTCTTTTTTAAAAAGAATATATATATATATATATATATATATATATATATATATATTTGAATAGCGACAGAGAGAAATTGAGAGGAGAAGGGAGGTAGAGAGGAAGAGAGACAGAAAGACACTTGTGAAACATTCCCCTGCAGGTAGGCACCAGGGCCTTGAACCCAGGACCTTGTGCACTGTAATGTGTGCACTTAACCAGGTGCGCCATCACCTGGTCCCAATTGCTCTCTTCTATAGATTGCTTTGACCTTTCTTTCTTTCTTTTTTTTTTTTCCCCACCAGAGCTTCACTAGGGTGATTCCACTCTTCCCAGTAGATTTTCCTCCTCCTCCTCCTCCTCCTCCTTTTCCTCTTCCTCCTTCTTTTTCACCTTCTCCTCCTCCTCCTTCTTTTTCTGAATGAAGCAGAGACAGAGAGGAAGAGTGACAAAGAGAGAAGGGGGGCATCATACATTGCTCTGTCAAGTGTGGAGCTTTCATTTGCATGGTGCTCACATGTGGTGGCTGGGGTCTCGAACCCTGATCTTCATATGTAGCAAAGTATGTGCTCTTCTGTGTGAACTGTCTTCTGGTACAAACCTTTTTTCCCCCCTACAGATTCCAGAATCAAGACAAACACATGCTCAGTTACCAGAGACAAGTTCCAGGGCATTTTTCACTGCAAAGAGTGCCAGTGTAGGACTGACAAGATAGCTCAGCTGGGAAGGCACCTGGCCTTGCCATGTTGAGTGACTGAGGTTTGAGTTCGGTCACCACTATCCTGGGAGAAGTCTCAGTGCTATGGTGTTTTCCCTTCTCTCCTCTGTCTCCTTCTAAGGAAGATTGGCTCAGAGCAGTGAAGCCTTAATGACAACAATAACAAAAAGTGACAAATGCAGTCTGGATGAAAGATAGGATGCTTTAAAAAAATGGAAATGATATCTGCTCGCTCTTACTTGTATACCCTTCTGTTCCCTTTAATACTAAGAGTGTAAAATAGATTGGGGACCTTGGGGTAGTGGGGTTCATGGCTACAGGCTATAGAGAACTCATGGCTAGTACAGACTGGAAGGAGGCAGTGACCATCCTCCATTTCATCTCTCCATAGTCTGCCGGAGTAGCGTGTAATCTGTTCCAAGCATCTGCAACTAGCAGGCGAAACATGCCAATTTTTTTTTTATTGATCTAAATTCTTCATAGGTAGGACACCTTGCCAGGAAAGCATATGGAAATTTAGATAAGGAAATGATTGCAGAGACCTGGAAAGGAGTTTGCTATTTAGAAGAGAATGTGTAAGTTTAAGAGGAAAAAAAAAAAGGAACAGGCACTTGGTATTCCAGAGCTTCAGAGAGCCAAAGACAAATTATGCAGTTGCTGCAATGGAAATTGATTACTAAGCCTTCGATGAGTCACATGCCTCAGGAATTAAGTACTCCAATCTATTATTGTCAGTATCCTGATGGGTCAACTAGGCTGTGAATGGGAATTTGCATTAAATTGATTTGAGTGTTTTTTTCTTGAACTAACATCACTCAATCAAGAGACACATTCAGACAGAGCTAGATAAGTTTGACTGAATTTGATTTGGAAAAGCAGAGTAGCAAGGGATTAGTGGGCAGAATTTAAAACACCATAAATCTGGCACAACAGGCTGGGCTGGGAGAGGCAGGCCTTCCCTGTGCCACAAGGAAGGTATGCATTTTAAGCCAATTAGCTCTTACTGGCTTTTGGATCATGTTGATACACTTGTGGAGCACAGCAATCACCACCAGGCAAACTAGGAGACTTCTTGGAGGACTTCAGAAGATCTAAATTCAGAAGTGATCAAGTATTTGCCATCTGTCTCAGAGTTGAGTCTGCATTCCTCACGTGCACTTGCCATGCAATGATCATTTGATCTTGGATGGTACTCATTTTACACGTAAAGAAGCTTCTATATTAGTAAGGTAAGGTAAGTAGAGGCCCACAGGTCCACTCAAGCCTAACATGTGAGGGTAAATTGAGGAATGCTGTGGAATGGGTACTGGCTTCCCAAGGAGCCTCGGTGGTAATATATTCGAGATCCTGGTGCTTAGCTGAGAATTGAAGGCAGATGTGATTCCCAGGGGCCATAGTAGGATGGGAAGTTTTCTACATAGATTTGTGATAGTGCTGGGGATTGGCAACATCTGATTGTGGAGTAAATACCAACAGATCAGGTAGGAACACCTGTTGGAGATCACAGTGATTGACTCACAAATTGTAAGTAACTGAAAATAAAGTACAGTTGTTACTAATTGGCATATCTACACTAATACAACCCCAGATGCTGGCTTTTAATGGTGGGGAAAGGACATATAAAAATAAACTGCCATGTTGTCCTTCATAGTATGAGAAAAATGTATTTTTTTTAATCTGATAGGACAGAGAAATTCAGAGAGGAAGGGGAAGTAGAGAGAGATAGAAAGAGACACCTGCAGCTCTGCTTCCCCTGTCGTGAAATGTCCCTCCTTCCAGGTGGGGACTGAGGGCTTAAACCTGAGTCCTTACAATTGGTAACATGTACACTCAACTGGGTACACAACCACCTATCCCCGCCCCCCAACAAATGTGAATTTTAAGGGGACATACAGAATCCTTACATCTTTAACTCTTCTAACTAAAGAACACCAAACTGAAATTTTACTCTTGTGGCTGGTAGTTCAGTAGACAGTGTTCTTTGCACATGTAGGGTCCTTAGATTGATCCCCCTCACCCCCAGCACAGCATAAGCTGGAGTGGTGCGCTGATAAATCTCTCTTCTCCTCCTCCTCCTCCTCCTCCTCCTCCTCCTCCTCCTCCTCCTCCTCCTCCTCCTCCTTCTCCTTCTTCTTCTTCTTCTTCTTCTTCTTCTTCTTCTTCTTCTTCTTCTTCTTCTTCTTCTTCTTCTTCTTCTTCTTCTTCTTCTTCTTCTTCTTCTTCTCCTTCTTCTCCTTCTCCTCCTCCTCCTCCTCCTCCTCCTCCTCCTCCTCCTCCTCCTCCTCCTCCTTCTTCTTCTTCTTCCGTTTGCCCTTCTTCCATAGCCAGTCAACAGGTCAGGTTGAAAGCTGTCAGGAGCTGCTTGTTGCTGGCTTTGAAAGTGACTGGGATCCATGTGGATTCAGTCGGCTAGGAAGGATCGTCAGTTTCCCCAATGAATGGGTACTCACGGGATGCACCACGGGAAGGTCGATCCAATGCGCTCATAAATCTCTCTTATAAAATAAATCAAAAAAGAAAATATATTCATAAAACATCTAGTTTGCTAGTGTAGTGCTGTTCTTATCTGGTTGAAGGATGCTTGAAGGATGATGACTAGTGCATATTCACTGGTACTAACCTCTAAGCTGGAACTGTGGTAGAGATGTGAATTTGTCGGTTCTCTCACCGTGCAGGATTTATAGGAATAATTGTTGACCTCTTACCACTGTTGAGAGCCTCTTCCATTTCTATTTTGTTTTCAGTGTTGCCATGGTAACACTGTCAGGGTGTCCTTTCTGTTACCGATTGTTTTCTGGAAGTCTGAGAGGTATCTTAAAATGTAGATGGTTTCTATTCCCACACACCTCTTCCATAGCTATTTCTGCTACACTAAGGTACAGAGATCAATGAGATTTGTATGAGTCTTTAATCATGCTGGTATTTCTAACAGCTTTGATGTTTCAGGCTATGTCTTTGCTTGATTTGATTGAACTACAGGAAGTCTTAAAGATCAATAACTTGAATATTACTTACTTTGTTTCTTGAAGTTCCCTCTCAAGAAGTTGAAGTTTTAGAGATAAGCCATTTGTATAAGAAGTGCTCATTGTTTGAAGATGTTACTGTTTGATGATCTAGTAGTCAATATTTTTACTACATTGTACATTAGGATTCCTTAATCGGACTCTGTGAGTTGAACCATGAGTTTTGTTGAATTCTTGTTTGAATTCATCAATCAGCTATTGAAGCTGAAAACAATACATCAAGGATAAAATTACTATATTAAAATGTTGAGTGATTGTATGGGTTGTACTGAGCCATATGATTTTAAAAAAAGATATCAGTCGATTTAAAGAAATTGGGGGAGGGCAGAGTGATGCACCTTGTTGAGTGCACATATTACAATGTGCTTTGAGCCTCTAGTCCCCACCTGAAGGGGACTAGAGCTTCACAAGTGGTGAAGTAGTGCTGCAGTTGTCTCTCTCTCACCCTCTTTACCACCCCTTGAATTCTGGCTGTCTCTATCCAATAAATAAAGATTATAAAAATATTTTAAAATAAAACAGAGACATTAAAAAGGTATATTTAGGGAAAAAAAGAAATTGGGAATTTGTTTTCAGGATACATTTGAGGAGGAAGAAAATTTGAAATAGCATTCGATGTGTACATTATCCTTATCTGTCAAACCTACAGGAAGGGCTGAGCATGAGCATTGTCTGTCTCCTTTATGAAACACCACCTGTAATATCAGAATCTAAGATGCAAGTTTTTGGATATCCCAGGAGTGTCTCATAGATTGTTATGTAAGGGTAGGGACTGGAATGCAAAAGTGGTGAAAAATCTATGAAATGAAATTTTTTGGCATTTAAAATATACTTTTTATTAGTGATTTAATAATGTTCAACAAGATTGTGGCATAAGAGGGGTACAATTCTATACAATTCCCACCAACAGAGTTCTGTATCCCATCCCCTCTATTGGAAGCTTCCCTATTCTTTATCCCTCTGGGAATATGGACCCCAAATCTTTTTTTTTTTTCAATTTTTTAATTGATTTCATAAGGATTGACAAGATTGTAGTACAAGAGGGCTACAATTCCCACAACTCTCACCACCAGTTTCATATCCTATCCCCTCTATTGGAAGGTTCACTATTCTTTATTCCTCAGGGATGGGCCTAGGATCTTTATGGGGTGAAGAAGGTGGGAGGTCTGGCTTCTGTAATTGCTTCTCTGCTGGACATTGGCAGGTCAATTCATATTTCCAGCCTGTTTCTATCTTTCTCTGTGGGGCAGGGCTCTGGATGCTGAGGTTACAGGACACATTGGTGAGGCCATCTCTCATCTGTCCAGGGAAGTCTTGGCTTTATGGTAGCATCTGCAATGTGGTGGCTGAAAAGAATTAAGATATAAAGCAGAACAAGTTGTTTAATAATCAGTAACCCAAAGATAAGAAATTTTTACGTGGAGACAGTATATCACCCTTGTCAAAGGGGTATAAAAATGGGAGGAAATTAGGCGGGGAAAAAACTTGTCTTCAGCCACTAGCTAGGTGCCTCAGTTCAATATGTGATGTGCATGTAAACACCCTTCATTCTCCCTCATTCTGAGTCCTCCCTCTTCCTGACTCTAGAGGAAAGTCAAACAGTTGGTAAGTGTTTATACAGATGTTATAGTCTGAGTTTCCAATTGTATCTATAGTGACCCTCAAAGAAACAATACAGAAATAAGCATGAACACAAACTTTATTTTGTGTGTGTGGCGCCTTCTATTTGGGGTGAGCTATATTTCTGAACAATAATGTTCTACTAGCAACTTTTAGCTAAGGTCTTGTCATTTGAAGTCATAAAATTTACAAATGAAGAAAGCCATATTTCTACTTTAACTGCTAACTTCATAGGAAATAAAGATGTTTCATGAAAGAAGTCAATGCAATATTCTTTTCTTAAAATTTTACTTAAATGAGAAAGATTCAGTGATGTAACTATGATGGGGAAAAAAGATCACGCATAGTCTTGAATAGTACATTCCTTTAAAATAATGCTCTGTTACTTGGACTGGGTGAGGAGTATTTCACCAAAGCAAAATCAAAAAAAAAAAAAAAAGGTCTGGGAAAAGAGAGCCTTGCAGCCCTAGTGCATGATGTGGAACAGGACCTACATGGGGACGAGAGTGTACTGTCTATACCTCTCATAGGGAGATGAGTCAACAGCTCTATTATAAACCATTACCTTCCCTCACCCCACCCACAGGGAAATAAGTAACTCTTTTGAGGCCCAGGAGGTGATGCACCTGGTTAAGCTCGCATACATACTACAGTGTGCAAGGACCCCGGTTCAAGCCCCCTTTGTCCTCCACCTGCAGGGGGAAAGCTTCACAAGTGGGAACTGTGAGGAATTGTACCCCTATTAACAATTTAAAGGACTGTTAAAAGATTAATAATCTTGTTGATCATTCTTTTTTTTCTTTTTTTTTTAACATTTACTTATTTTTCCCTTTTGTTGCCCTTGTTGTTTTTTATTGTTGTTGTAGTTGTAGGTCTCAAAATCCTCCTTTCTTTGGGCACTGTAATATGGCCTAAAAGAGCAATATATTTTCCTCTCATATTCTTAAGGCTTGTGGACCGGGCGGGTAGTGCACCGGGTTGAATGCACATGGTGCAAAGCACAAGGACTGGCATAAGGATTTCCATTGGAGCCCCTGGTTCCCCATCTGCAGGGGGTCACTGCATAAGTGGTGAAGCAGGTCTGCAGGTGTCTCTCTAACTCTCCCCGTGTTTCCCTCCTCTTTTGATTTCTCTCTGTTCTATCTAACAACAGCAGCAGCAGCCCAAACAACAACAATGAGGAAAAATGGCCTCCAGAAGCAGTGGGTTTGTTGTGCAGGCACCAAATCCCAGTGATAACCCTGGAGGCAAAAAAAAAAAATCTTGATAGTTTAATAAAATACATAAGTAATTTGTGACTTTTTCTTTTTTTAATACTTTTTTTGCTGGAATATAGAGACTCTTGATTTTAATTAACTTAACAGATAAGCTAGTAGAACTAATACAATTTAACTGAGACTCTTGGCTCGTTATGACAACAATAACATGCAATCACTCATCTTGTTTCATCCTCTTCATTATTTATATCTAGTTTCTTTTATCTTACCACACTAATTAAAAACTAGCATAGTGATGACTTAGGCATGCTGGTGGGCACCACTGCCTTGCCCCTTATTTTAGTAGAATTCATTCTATGTTTGTATCACTGCTAATTATGAGGTTCTCTGGATGCTTGGTACATATCCCTTAGCAAATTAAGTCCTGGTCAAGTCATAGATAGACTGCACATGAATGGACCTTATATTTTCGGACTTCTGTTGTATTTCTCTGTGGGCAAATGAAAATGTTTTATTTTGTTGCATGACATTTTATTTTTTATTGTGGAAATGTTTAAGGTTATATCCTTAAGGATTTTAAACAAATTCACTGGTATTAGAATATGGCCCTTCTCTTATGGTCCGGGAGGTGGCGCAGTGGTAAAGCTTTGGACTCTCAAGCGTGAGGTCCCGAGTTCAATCCCCAGCAGCACATGTGCCAGAGTGATGTCTGGTTCTTTCTCTCTCCTCCTATCTTTCTCAGTAATAAATTAAATCTTTTTTTTTTTTTTAACAAAAGGAATATGGTCCTTCTCTTTAAATGCTATTCTGGCATATTCCTGATACTTTATATTCTGATACTTTATTTTCATTTTGGTGGGTAAACTTGGTTTACACTACTTTATCTATCATAGAGTGTAGATAGTAAGCATGTAGCTAAACCAAAGATTTTTGATCTGTGTTTGTAGAAATATTTAATACATATTTTTACTTTGATAGGCTACCAAAGAAGTAATCCGACTCATCTTTTAAGGAACAGATCTATATCTTATACATACCACAGTTAATATAAACTTGTTATCAAAACTAAATGGGAGTGGCAAAATGGCTCACTAGGATAGTATGCTGATTTTTCATGTGAGTGACCCAGTTTTATTATTTTTTATTGACCCCTTATAAATCTCAGATTAAAAAAAAGGGAAATAAAACAATGGTCTGGGAGATGGTACGGTGGATAAAGCCCTGAACTTTCAAGTATGAGGTCCAGCGTTCAATCCTAGCAGTACATGTACCAGAGTGATGTCTGGTTCTTTCTCTCTCTCTCTTCTCCTATCTTTCTCATTAATGAATAAATAAAATATTTTTAAAGTTATTTAATTATTAAAGAAGATATAAAGAAAAAACTTAAAAAGCATAAACCTTTAATAAAATGGAATTTTTATTTGTTGGCCATTCTTAGTTATTTGTCCTAATTAAGAAAGAAATGTGAAAGCCAACTTGCAAGTGACAGAGAATTTAAACACTCTGTAGGTTGGAGTGCTTATTCTATTCATAAATATTTCAGTGTGTATTTCCCAGAGCTGATTTATTACACTTGTTTTGAAATGATATGGTGTCAGTAAATTGTGAGGATGTGGTAGAGCCTGGCAGGGTTTGTCCTGAGGAATGCATCTATCCTGTCAGTCTCTCTCTCTCTACCAAGAGGATGAGCAAGGAGGGACAGGAGTAACCCCAAAGGTTTGCCCCATCTTATCAGACTCCCTGACTCACAAAGCACTCTGCATTCCTGATACTATGGCCATTAGATAAAAAGAAAGGGGGAGATGTCGGGAAATTGTGAGGATGTGGTTGAGCTTCACTTGAGGGGACATCCATCCGTCCTCTCATCTTATCAGACTCCCTGCCTCACAAAGCACCCTGCATTCCTGATACTATGGCTTGCTCCCTTATTATCTACAATACGGCAGGAAGGAAGTCAGTAGGATACAGATGAAACAAAATTGGCTGAGTGAATAAGCCAGGTGGCATGATGATGAGTGCATGGAAGTTCATTACACATAAAAGTAGATAATAAAAGTAGATAAAATAGTAAAAACTCCTAAATTATAGAAAATTTCATTGACTTCTTATTTATAATTGCATTTAGTCAGAGTCCATGGTCTGCATATTGATTCTTTGGAAGCCAAAATATTCATTTTTACATATGTAAATGAATAGTGATAAATAATATATATAACATTTATATATCAAATTTTATAAATGTTCAGTTGTTGCTAGCTGCAGAATTGTTTGGGATGTGTTGGAATAAACTTCCTAATAGTTCAGATCTTTTCTATACTTAGAAGCTTATGAATTTTGTTAGTTTATCAACATGGGAAAGCAAAAAGAGAAACAGAGAAACTAAAACTTACAATCATAATAAAAATTCTTTGCAAGTTCTTGCATTAATAAAAATGCACTCGTAGTGATAAATAACAAATTGATGTGATTACTCAATCTTATGTGACTATTTTAACATTAGTAGACTTTCTATTTAGTATTTACTAGGTGTGTCTCTTCCATTATTGTTATTATTTATTTTCCCTTTTGTTGCCCTTTTTTATTGTTGTAGTAGTTATTATTGTTGTTGTCATCATTGTTGGATAAGACAGAGAGAAATGGAGAGAGGAGGGGAAGACAGAGAGGGGGAGAGAAAGATAGACACCTGCAGACCTGCTTTACCACCTTGAAGTGACTCTTCTGCAGGTGGGGAGACAGGGGTTGAACCGGAAACCTTATGCCAGTCCTTGTGCATTGAACCATGTGCATTTAACCTTCTGTGCTACCGCCTGACCCCCCATTATTATTATTTTTTTTTACCACAGCACTGCTGGAGGGTGCAGGAGATTGCACCTGGGACCTCAAGCATAAAAGTTATATTGCAGAAACATTATGTTGTCTCCTCCACCTACTTCCATTAATTTGAAATCATAACCCTACTCAGTTCATAATCATTTTTATTTTTAATGAGTCAGTCCGAATATCTGTCTTTTAAAGATATTTTTAATGATTACCTTTTTTTTTTGCCTCCAGGCTTATTACTGGGGCTTAGTGCCTGCACTTTGAATCCACTGCTCCTGGAGGCTATTTTTTCCTATTTTGTTGCTATAGTTGTTGTTGTTACTGTTATTGTTACCATTGATGTTGTTGTTGTTGTTGGGTAGGACAGAGAAATCGAGAGAGGAGGGGAGACAGAGAGAAATATAGACACCTGCAGGTCTGATTCACAGCTTGTGAAGCAACTCCCCTGCAGGTAGGGAGCCAGAACCAGGTTCCTTACAGCTGGTCCTTGAGTTTTGTGCTATGTGCGATGAACCCACTGTGCTACTGCCCAACCCCCCTTAATAATTACATGCTTGAGTGTTATAATCGCTTTTCTCCACCAACTTTTTAATTTTTTCTCCAGAGTTGTCACTGGGCCTCGACGCCAGTATTATAAACTCACTGCTCCTCATGGCCAGCTCCCCCCCCCCCCCATTTTATTGGATAGAACAAAGAATTTGAGAAAGGAGGGGAGTAGTGAGAGAGAGAGAGAGAGAGAGGGAGAGAAAGATAGATGCTTACAGACCTGCTTTACCTCTTGTGAAGTGTTGGGTAGTATGCCACCTCCCCCTGGCTTCTGCTTAACCATATGCCTATATAGGGATTTACTGATCCAAAGCTTTGGTCTATTTACATAAATCACTTTTACATAAACCACTCCAGGGCATTGGTGGTTCAGTGATAGGATTCTTGCCTGTTCCGCCCCCTCCTTGTCACACTGATTTTCACCAGTCACTTTTCTCTCCACCCTCTCTATATCACATCCTGTTTCCACCCTACTGCTCTTCTGATTAAAGACACTTGGAAATTGCTTTCCGGCTCTGAGAGTTCCAGAGTGTATCTCCTGTGGAAGTTAGTGTGGCACGAGTTCCTGATCCCTCTCCCATGCAGCAGCCTAGATCGGCTCCAGTTGAGTTCTCTCCAAGCCAGAGAGCACTAGCTCGGGAAGAAGTACCCTCAGGCTATCCCGGCAGTGAAGTGTCCCCACTGCAGGTGGAGAGCCAGGGATTTGAACCCACATCCTTGCACTGTTCCTTGTGCTTAGTACTATGCACACTTAACTGGGTGTACTGCTGCCTGGCCCCCTCTCTACCAACTCTTCTTGACTTCTTGCATTGAGGAAAGCCTCTATCCCTTTCCTTTATTTCCGGCTTTAGAGAATATATTGATGCTATACTTAGCCCATGAAAGTTTGCACTAAAATGCTAACATGAATATTGGCTTAGAGGAAGATTGATCTTAGGCTCTATTGGTTAGGAAGAAGATGAAGATAGAAAGCATTCTAATACATTTCTCCTTTCACCTTCCATGCTCTTGCTGATATTTAAGCTGTGTGTTGTTTAGCCTCCTGGTAAGACATTTCTCATGCACCACTTCCCTGCCTCTTAGCTTCATTTGTCTTATCAGCTGAATCTGCCACACCGAGCTCTGTGGACAGTTGTACTGGGGGGAGTAGAGGGTGAAATGGCTCCCCCATGGTTATAAATTCATCATACTTAACCTTGACAAAGAATTGGGGGAGAAAAACATGATTTTCAGGAATTTTAAGCTTTATTCAGGAAAAGTGAAAGCACATATACCAAAGTACATGTGGGAAGAGAGAGAGAGAAAGAGAAAGAGAGAGAGAGAGAGAGACTTATATGTTGAAATGTTGAAGCATTATGGCAAGCAAAGTGCAAAGGTGTGCCCACAGTGGTAATGCACTTCTAAAGCCCTTGTTTTCACTTCCTTTCAAAGCCACATCCACACCTAATATAATTTCCAGGTGTTCTTCCTTTTCCCTCTCTAATTCAGGTGATTTTTCCCTCCCTTCCTTTAAAAAAATATTTATTTATTATTTGAATAGAGACAGAGAGAAAAATGAGAGAGAAGCAGGAGATAGGGAAAGAGACAGACACCTGCAGCCCTGCTTCACCACTCAGGAAGCTTTCCTCCTGGAAGTGGGTACCAGGGGACTTAAACCTGGGTCCTTGGGCACTGTAATGTGAGCGCTTAACCAGGTGTACCACTGCCTGGCCCCTTTTCCCTCATTTTTTTCAGTGAAGGTGCGAAACAAAGGTTCCTGGTCATAAATGTCCTGTATTCTGGTGGAACTACATTCAGATTCATCTGGTGATCTTTCCCTATCACAGTGACAATCTTATCTGGCAGCATCTCACTCTGTACCACGTACCTCTTGCCTCCCAAGATGGGACCCTTCTCAGAGCTCTCCTTATTCATCCTGCATGTGTAAACAACTAACACCCGAGAGGGCAAACCTTTGCCTATTTGCACTAGTCAAATATTTAACCACTGGGTCTCCTTTTTTCCTCTACACATATGGAGTCACTACCCACATATTTTTATTAGTGATTTACAAAATTACAAGATAATGGGTAAAACTCCGCACTGTTCCCACTACCATTCCTATCACCAGAGTTCTGAATCCCCAATCCCTCCATTGTAAGCTACAACAATTCTAAGGTTGCAGATATAGATAACTATTACTTCTACAACTATCTGTCTATATTTGTATATACTTTCCCCCATAGTCTTATTTCCCCCCCCCATGATCCTATCTTTTCTTCCTTTCCAAGGCATACCTACACCTATTACTACTTCCATTCACCTAGTGTCTCTGGGGTCAGCTGCTTTAATAAAATAGTACATAAGTCCCAAGGCTTGGGCTCAGATAGCTAATGATTAGGTTCCTGGAAAAGGCAGATTTTATTTAAAACCTGTTTCATTAATTGCACATAAAATAGTGCTGGGCAGCATCCTTGCATCCTGATAGCTTCTCATGACAGTATCATACCCACACTTGCATCTCTCCACTCCTCTCCCAGAAGACTTTCTCTAGTGCTTTAGAAGCTCTCTGTAGTGCAACCTGGAGAGCTGTCATGATAAATGTCCTTAGGCTACTCTTCACACAGTGAAGAATGGGAACTGGTGAAAACAACACTTGAGTTTTCTTTCTCCCATGGGTGGATCACTGCATAATCCACAAGCGTCCCTTAGAGCACTATGAAGCCCTGCTTGCTCATAAAGGTAATTCATTTGGTGATGTAATGGTGTTGCATTTCCTCCCTTCTTTGCCTCACTTTCCCCAGTACAGGTAGCTTATTTGGAAAGTAATTCCATGAAACACAAGACTTTTCCTCAAATCTGTGTTTAGGGAGGCCTTGGGTAAGACAACTCAGATTCCCCTGAGCCCACCAGGAAGGCAGGGTAGCTCCTCCCCTGTCCTTACCAGAGGAGAGCAGCCTCCTGTTGCTAAAGAAACGTGAAGCAACCTTTTGAGGAAGGTGCTTTAAAGGGTGATACTTGTTTTGTTTTTTTTTTTTAATACTTTGGGTTTTTATTTTTATTTATTTATTTTCTTTTTTTTATTTATAAAAAGGAAACACTGACAAAATACCATAGGATAAGAGGGGTGCAACCACACAATTCCCACCACCTGAACTTCATATCCTATTCCCTTCCCTGATAGCTTTCCTATTCTTTATCCCTCTGGGAGTATAGACCCAGGGTCATTATGGGGTGCAGAAGGTGACCACAGAATGTGAGCTCAGATATACAGGGATGGAGAGGACACTTGTTCTTAACGTCCATTTCAAGTCTCTACTAGCTAAGTCTAGCATAACATTAGTAGTGGTGTTATTATCCCCCCGACAGGAAGAAACCATTCACATGCCAAAGGACTATAGGAACTGGGTAATGCATACTCCAGAAACCAGAGAGCTCAGGTAGGAGAGTGTTTTGGGGGAGTTAAATAAATGGAAAGAATAAAGGTGAATAAGAGAGATCCCATGGTCAAAGGGATTATTGTCCATGATTTGGGCACCAATGTGCTGGAAGGACATCTGCAGCCAGTCCCAAGATTCTGTGGAGATGGTTTCTTTAAACTTCCTCTTGTATATCCCGAGTGGATTTCTGTGTACGACCCACCCTGTGCTAGCAGAGAAGCCTGTGCCGGGCAAGGAGAGGGGTACCATGAGATGCTGTAAACTAGCAAATATGGTAGAGGAGCCTTCATAAACGGGGCCAGGCAGTGGTTCACCCAGTTAAATTCACATGTTACTATGTGCAAGGACTCATGTCAAGCCCCACCCCTTGGTTCCCACCTGTGAAAAGCTTCACAGGTTATGGAGCAAGTCTGCAGGTGTCTTTCTCCCTCTCGATTTCCCCCTACCTTCTTAGAAAAGAAGATAAAAGAAACTTTCTAGCAGAACTAGTACAAGAACTGGAATGAGAGGTGAGGCTGACAGGATTTGAAAGGCTCTGAAGTAATGCACAAGAGGTGTTTCATGTACTTGAGTTTTCTTCCTAAGATTTTTAGTACTTTAAACTAAGAGTTTAAGCTTTTAGGTGAGGAATCCTTGTACTTTAATTTTTTTAAAGATTATTTATTTATTTATTAGAAAGATAGGAGGAGAGAGAAAAAAATCAGACATCAGTCTGGTACATGTGCTGGCAGGGATCGATCTCAAGGACCTCATGCTTGAGAGTCTAGTGCCTTAGCCACTGTGCCACCTCCTGGATCACTCTGTACTTTATTTTAAAATAAGCTATTTAAGTAGTTACAGATGTACAGGGCATTTCAGAAATACTATATAATGTTCTTATATTTCATAGCTAGACTCCCCTAATACCCAAATCTTACACTAATATGGTACATTTGTTAGAATTAGTGAACCAGTTGATAGATTATCCATTCAAGTTCATCCTTTATTTAGATTTTTCTTAATTTTCACCCAGTGAGTTATACTCCCCCCCATTTTTGTCTCAGAAGCCTATCATGAAGCAATATTACACTTAGTCATCAGGTTTCCTCAGAATAGCCTTAGCTGTGACACTTTGTCAGGATTTCCTTACACTTGGTGACTTTGATGGGTTTGAAGATTGTCTGTCAGATATTTTGTAGAATGGCTTCTCAATTGAGGTTTTTTTTTTTTTTTTTCTTTTTGGAGGGAAGCTGGAGAATGCTCACCCAGCAGAAAAGATACTTTATTATGTGTGAGGACCAGGGTTCCAACCTCCAGACATTTACCTGCTCTAGTCCCAGGCAATTGAGCAGTGAGGTGGTGTCTCTCCTTCTTTATCTCTCACCCTCTCCTAAAACAACAATAAAAATTTGCTAGTACAGTAGAGTTGTGCAGGCAGGAAACTCCAGCAAAAAACGTGCAGAGGTAAAGTGTCATTTTCATCATATCACATCAAGCGCATTACTGTCTCAGTGACCTACCACTCTGGATGTGGTAATCATTTAGCTGAGACTATGTTCCTTGCATTTCTCCACTAGAAAGTTATGATGTTGGGCAGTGGTGCACCTGGTTAAAAGCACATATTACCAAGAGCAAGAACCTAGGTTCGAACCCCTGCTCTCCATCTGCAGGTGGTCCACTTCAGGAGTGGTGAAGCAGGTCTGCAGGTATCTTTCCCTCTTCTCTATCTCCCTGTCCTCTCTCAATTTCTTTCTTTCCTAAGGAAACAAAAATGGTTGCCACCAAGAACGGTGGATTCATTGCCGCCACTGAGCCCCAGAGATAAGCCTGGTGGCAATAAAAAGAGAGAGAGAGAAAGAGAAGAGAGAAACTTTTATGTTTTCTCTAAGTGTCTCCACCCTCAGAAAATCTAAATCTAAAATATATGCCACAGTGATTTTATCATATGTTATGTTAAATGATAAGTGGCTTAATGAAAGGCCATACAGCATAATAACCTCATTCTTCTATGTGGAATAGCTTGCTTAACCCTAGAAAGTTCAGTCAGGTTATTTTATTATTTATTTATTTATTTATTGTCTTTGCCTAGTTTAATACATGCATTACACAATTTCACATAGAAAGTGCTTTATCAAAAGGTATTGTTTCCATCATTTAGTTGTTAAAACTGTTATGGTTTAAGTGAATTAAAGTTTTATTGCTTTTAATAGCATCATTGAAATGTAAATCACAGTACACTAATATGCTCTGCATGACAATATTTTCCTTTTTATCCTTTGATTGGGGGGCATAATGGTTTATAGTACAATTGTTGACACAGTAGGTGGAACTGAAGAAACAAGAGGAAGGGAAAACACAGAGTGAGACTTGGACTGAGTTTGGTGTGTTGCACTAACACAAAGGACTCTGGGAAAGGAGGGTAGGGAGGGGGTTGGAGCTTTGGAGGCCTGGAGAAGGACCTGAATTAGGGGTGACATTTAGTTTTAAAATTAAGAAAAGTAACTGCAGGCCATAGAAGGAAGCAGTTGAAAGGAAGGACTCTTGACAGGTTGTGGGAGATAATATGGAGCCACATTGAAAGGCAGGAGGGTTAGGGTGGCTTATACCATAAGCAAAAGTACGGATCAGAATGTACAGATGTGTCTTGTTGCCTGGCTGTAAGTACTTGAAGAGGCTTCCACCAGAGGGTTATACTCTCTAGCTGCAAAAAAAAAAAAAAAAAAAAAAGATACGAAAGGATTAAAGAGGAGATTTAATTTATAAGAGTGGTGTCTTATGGGGACTAACCAACACAGTGTGGGCTCAGGTAGATATGGAGGTGAAACAGATTAATATGGAATATTTGATTTCTTAGGAGAAAGGTTATATGAGGCTCCAAGACTCATTCTCAGGTGCTACCATAAGTCAGAGCTGAGCACTCCTGCAAATAAATAACATAAAATAAAAGCTCTTTAATATTATGTATTTAATGTCCAAAGGTCCTACTGATATTGATGAGAATAGAAGGATAAGAAATAAGATGACCTATGAACTAAAAGAATCTGTGGATTATATTCTTTACTATGATATAGTTTATGAGATTAATCTTTCTAAATGTTATTAGCTTAATGAACTATTTATACAGAGCTTGGTAATCTATGAAAGTCAATTCTGTAGATTAAGTGAATTTTTTTTTATTTACACCCAACACCCTTTGCCACAGAATTGATAATGAAATACAAAAGAAGATGTCCACTTCATTCTCTAGCCCCTTATAGTGTGAAAAAAAGTATTTATGAAGGTAAGAAAGGTGAGCTGTGTTGCTCTCTCTGATACAGACAATTAGCTGACCAGTATACTTACAGTACTTGCATTGGTTGTATCACTGAATCGCTCAATCCATGTATACTCATTGTAAATGATAGTCTCAAGAGTTCTGTGGACTACAGTTTCACATTGTCTTAAAACAAGTAATTGTGAATTCCTAAAATATTTTCAAATATACTAGGGGCCAGCAAAATAGCTTACCTTGGTTTTTCTAAACCTACTTTTTTTCTTTTGCCTCCAGGGTTACTGCTGGGGCTCATTGCTGGCACTATGAGTCCACCGCTCCTGGTGATTATTTTCCCCCTCATTTTATTGGACAGGGAGAAATTGAGAGAAGAGGGGGAGATGGAGAGAAAGATAGATACCCGCATACCTGCTTTACCACTCCTGAAGCGTCCACACTGCAGATGTAGACCTGGGGGCTCAACCTGGATCCTTTCATGGGTCCTTGGGCTTAGTACTGTGTGTGCTGAACTGGGTGTGCCACCACCCAGCCCCTTCAAAACCTCCTTTGTGAGGCACATGCTGCAGGTTCTAGATCCCAAGGCACTGGAGGAAGCTTTTGCTGTGGAGTCTTTCTCCCTCTCCCTGTGTCTATTTCTATCTGATATGACTCAGAGTGGTAATCAGGATTTTGTTTGTTTGTTTTTATTTTGCCTATTAGAATAAATAAATAAATAAATAAATAAGAATATTGGTCCCCTGCCAATGCCAGCCGGCTAGGATGTCACTTTAAAAGCCAAAGTAAGGTTTTTAAAAGGAATTTTAAAATTATTACTGACTAGAAGGATTTATTTAATTTATTTTATTTATTTATTCTCTTTTGTTGCCCGTGTTTTATTGCTATAGTTATTATTGATGTCGTCATTGTTAGATAGGACAGAGAAATGGAGAGAGGAGGGGAAGACAGAGATGGAGAGAGAAAGATAGACACCTGCAGACCTGCTTCACCGCTTGTGAAGTAACTCCCCTGCAGGTGGGGAGCCAGGGGCTCAAACTGGGATCCTTACTCCGGTGGTCCTTGCCTTTTGCGCCATGTGCGCTTAACCTGCTGTGCTACTGCCCGACTCCCTCATTTGACAATTCTTAAGGAAGAGCCATTTCCATTTTACATTTAGCCTAGTCATTTGTAAAGTACCTGGAATCTTTAAGAAAATTTCTATTCCTAGGGTTAGAGGAATGGCTGCTTAAAGGAAGTCTGAATGGCGGAGAAAAATAGGTCAGTCCTGCTCCCAGAAATTGATTGTGCCGGCAGGCTGTGAGTGTGGAGAGTCAGGGCAGTATAGTAATGTTTGAAAGCATGCCCACAGAGTGGGGGCCATGAGTCTGGATAAGGTTAAGTGCATTCTCGACTTTGTAACTGTACCATTGTGGGCGGTAAAGAGAAGAACTGATCTTTTGTACTTTTGTATAGGTGAATGGTTGAATTTGCTCAAAGCGCTTTAAAAGGCCCCAGCAGGCATGTACAAAATAGAAGAAAAACATATCAAACTGAACCTGACTCGTACAGTCATCCCCAACTAGTCTTCTGCTTCTGTTGGGTAAGATGAGCTGGGGTGGGGGAAAAGCTCTTCCCTCACCCCAATAAAAGATCCCTTAAGTTTTGAGAAATGAAAATAAGGAGAAATCTGTGTGAGCACTAGAAAGTAAAGGAAAAAACCATGCCAGAAAGCATATTCCCTGAGGCTATGGATAGTATGCAAGCAAAGGGGCCATCAAGAGTAACTGTGGTGGGTTTATGGCAAAGATTACTTGTCCCCCTTTCTCCCAAGTCTAAAGGAGTGATATTATTTTCTAGTATGGATGCTTACTTGAAGGAGGGAGTGAACTCTGCATATCATCATAGAGCTGAACAAAATTGGACCAGGAAAGTCAGTAAACCTCTGGCACAGTAGCTTCAGATAGTGAAAGCCACACAGTCAAAACCATTTTATACACTCACTTCCCTCAGGCAGCAGTGCTAATGGAAATGCCAACAGAAGAATTTTGAAAAGATCTAAGACTCTGGAGTATACAAGGGCGTAATTCTATTTCATCAAAGACCACCCAGGTCACTGATTTATTATGAGAAAGTAAGCAGACTTTTTAAAAGTTGTAGTCATCTGCCTGCATTAACCTTTAAACACTTTTGATTAAGACCTGTTACTGTGGTCCAGGAGATGGTGGATAAAGCACTGGACTCTCTCAAGCAGGAGGTCCGGAGTTCAGTCCCCCGGGAAGCACATGTACCAGAGTGATGTCTGGTTCTTCCTTTCTCTCCCCCTCATCTCTCACTAATAAATAAATAAAATAAAAAGTCCTGTTGCTGACCAATAGTTTACCATTTCCCTCAGAGTCTGGATGTAGCAGACAAGTCTAAATGATACACAGTGAAAGTAAGGACACAAAGACAAACATATTCCCCTAAAAGACAAACAAAAACAACCAAAGTGATATTATATTTGAGTTATAACTGGCTGTGATACCCAGCGTCTGCATATCTAGGTTACTATTAATAGCATTCGGGGTAGGTTTATATTTTAAGAAGAAAACCTGGTTCTTATCTAAATTATTGAATGTTAAACTATTTTTTAAAAGTAATGTACTAGTTGATAAAGAAACATCCTAAACTCCTGTCTTATAAGTGCCAGAAAAATGAAAATCTTCTTAAGGAGGTGACTCGTGACATCTGAGACTAGGTGAAATACCCTCTATATGCTCATACACATGTGAAAGTCCTTAACTATCACTCATCTCTTATCCTCACAGTATTATTTATTTTTATTTCTAGGTACAGGAAGTCATTAAGTCAGGGATGCTGTCATGTTGAACTAGCCCATCTTGTGGCACCTCAAATGGTTGAAAGGCTTCCTATGATTCTCTTCATTCAAAAGTGTAGATTTGAGAAAATATGTACCTTGTGGGACAGAAAGGAGAAAAAAAAGGTGTTACATAAATAGTCTCTCACATGACTATTTGTGAGAGAAGGAAATGGCATTGTAAATTAAAGCTGAGGCTCAGAAAACAAAAGTTTTCTCAGACTGCAGCTTAACAGAGTTCATCCTAAATTAGGGTCTCCTGTGGTTCAGCTCTTCCGATAGTAATGAGAAGGAATTTTTTTTTTTTTTTTTTTACCAGAGCACTGATCAGCTCTGGTTTACTGTGGTGCTGGGGATTGAAACTGGGACTTCAAAGCCTCAGGCATGACAGTCTTTTTGCATAACCATTACGCTATCTACCCCTGCCTAGAATTCCATCTTTTTTTTTTAATTTAATTTTTTTATTTAAGAAAGGATTAATTAACAAAACCATAGGGTAGGAGGGGTACAACTCCACACAATTCCCACCACCCAATCTCCGTATCCCACCCCCTCCCCTGATAGCTTTCCCATTCTCTATCCCTCTGGGAGCATGGATCCAGGGTCATTGAGGGTTGCAGAAGGTAGAAGGTCTGGCTTCTGTAATTGCTTCCCTGCTGAACATGGGCGTTGACTGGTCGGTCCATACTCCCAGTCTGCCTCTCTCTTTCCCTAGTAGGGTGGGTCTCTGGGGAAGCCGAGCTCTAGGACATATTGGTGGGGTCTTCAATCCAGGGAAGCCTGGCCAGCATCCTGATGGCATCTGGAACCTGGTGATTGAAAAGAGAGTTAACATACGAAGCCAAACAAATTGTTGAGCAATCATGAACCCAAAGCTTGGAATAGCGGAGAGGAAGTGTTAGGGAGGTACTCACTGCAAACTCTAGTGTACTTCTGCTTTCAGGTATATATTTTGCAGTAGTTTATGGATACGTGTGAACATAAGCTCTTTCTCACAGAAACTGGTGTATATCTAGGTTATGGGACTTTGTTAGAAAGTGAAATACCTGAGATGAAATTAGAGTGTACTATGAAAGGAAAGGTCTCACCTGAGTAATGAAACTGAAGGGTTGTCATTCCACACGTGAAGTCTCTGGACACAGTCTGAGGTGAAGCATGTTGAGGTGGCAATCGTTGCGTTGGTTAGGTTGTGATCGGTGGATGCAATATTATTTGGTATGGATTGGGAGACGCATATGGGGAAGTGGGCCCTATCCAAGGGTTCCGGGACTGGGGGAAGTAGGGGCTCTATAGTGGAGATGTGAGGTTCCTGCTGTCTTAGGGTTCAAAAAGACAATCGATAGTTAATGTTATCATCACATTATTTGGTAATTGGGTTAACTTTGAAAAGTCCTTTTGTTAGGGTTTGCTGTACAGTATCCAGTATCTTGTATATAGCTGTGCAATTGGATGCTTCTGATCTACTTGGTCTAGGCTTTTGAGAGAGTCTGCATATCAAATACACAGCCTATATATTAAAAAGATTCAGTTTGTGTTTTGAGAAACGTTGAGACATACAACTGATTTTCCCCCCTCATATTAATTAACTACTGATTTATATGTCTACATTTTGCTAGGAGTGTACATAAACACCATTCCCACCACCAAAACACTGACCCTTCCCTCCCACCCACTCCCACCCTCCACTGTCCCAGGAAGCTGCATGTCTACCCCTCACCACAGGGCTTTTACTTTGGTGCCCTACTTACAATTTAGTCAGGTCCTGCTTTTAGTTCCCTTTTCAGATCTTCTTCCTCAACTTCTGTTGATTAGTGGGATCATCCCATACTCATCTTTATCTTTCTGACTTAGTTCACTTAACATAATTCCTTCTAGCTCTGTCCAAGATGGGTCAGAGAAGTTGGGTTCATTGTTCTTGATAGCTGCATAGTATTCCATTGTGTATATATACCACAACTTTTTCAGCCATTCATCTGTTGTTGGGCACCTGGGTTGCTTCCAGGCTTTAGCTATTATGAATTGTGCTGCCATGAACATAGGAGTACACACCTCTTTTTGGTTGGGTGTTATGGAGTCCTTGTGGTATAACCCCAGGAGAGGAATTACTGGATCATATGGAAGGTCCATGTCTAGCCTTCTGAGAGTTTTCCAGACTGCTCTCCACAGAGGCTGTACCAATTTACATTCCCACCAGTAATGTAAAAGGGTTCCTCTGTCCCCACAACCTCTCCAGCATTTGTTGCTGCTGTCCTTTTTGATGTATGCCATTCTTACAGGAGTGAGGTGGTATCTTAGTGTTGTCTTAATTTGCATTTCTCTGACAATCAGTGACCTGGAGCAGTTTTTCATATGTTTGTTAGCCTTTTTGTTCTCCTCTGTAGTGAATGTTTTGTTCATATCCTCTGCCCATTTTTGGATGGGGTCATTTGCTTTTTTGGTGCTAAGTTTGCTGAGCTCTTTATATATTTTGGTGATTAGTTTCTTGTCTGATGTATGGCATGTGAAGATCTTCTCCCATTCTGTGAGGGGTCTCTTTGTTTAATAGTTTCTTTGGATGTGCAGAAGCTTTTCAATTTGATGTTGTCCCATTGGTTTGTTTCTGCTTTAGTCTTCCTTGCAATTGGGTTTGATTCATCAAAGATGTCCTTGAGGTGTAGGTGGGAAACAGTTTTAGCAATGTTTTCCTCTAAGTATTTGATTGTTTCTGGTCTGACATCCAGGTCTTTAATCCATTTGGTGTTGATTTTTGTTTCTGGTGAGATAAAGTGGTTCAATTTCATTCTTCTGCATGTTACAACCCAGTTTTCCCAGCACCATTTATTAAAGAGAGCTTCCTTCTTCCATTTAACCCTTTGGACCTCCTTATCAAAGATTAGATGTCCATAGGTGTGTGGATTTATTTCTGGGCTTTCAATTCTGTTCCACTGGTCTGTGTGCCTATTTTTGTTCCAGTACCATGCTATTTTGATGATGATAGCTTTATAATATAGTTTAAGGTCTGGGAGTGTGATGCCTCCATTTCTGTTTCTTTTCCTTAGGATGTTTTTGGCAATTCTAGGTGTTTTCAGGTTCCAGATAAATGATTGTAGTATTTGTTCTATTCTCTTAAAGAAGCTTGGTGGGACTTTGATGGGTATTCCATTAAATTTGTCTATTGCTCTGGGGAGATTATTCATTTTGATGATATTTATTCTTCCAATCCATGAGCATGGGATATCTTTCCATTTCTTGGTATCAGTTTCTATTTCCTTGAGTAGTGATTCATAGTTTTCAGTATACAAGTCTTTCACTTCTTTGGTCAACTTTATTCCTAGGTATTTGATTGATTTTGCTGAAACAGTAAATGGGAGTGATTTCTGGATGTCTTCTTCTTCAGATTTAGTGTTTGCATAAAGAAATGCCACTGATTTTTGTACATTGATTTTGTAGCCTGATACCTTGCTATATTGCCTAATAACTTCCAGTAATTTTCTGCTGGATTCTTTAGGTATTTCTATGTATACTACAGTATCATCTGCAAATAGTGAGAGCTTGACTTCCTCCCTTCCAATCTGTATCCCTTTGATTTCTTTCTCTTGCCTGATTGCTATGGCAAGAACTTCCAATACTATTTTGAAGAGTAATGGTGACAGTGGACAGACCTGTCTAGTCCCCGATCTGAGGGGGAATGCTTTCAGCTTCTGTCCATTGAGTATGATGTTGTCTGTAGGTTTGCTATATATAGACTCCACTATTTTGAGGAATTTCCTACCTATTCCCGTTTTTTGTAGAGTTTTGAGCATGAATGGGTGTTGGATTTTGTCAAAGGCTTTCTCTGCATCTATTGAGATAATCATGTGGTTTTTGGCTTTGCTTTTATTGATGTGGTGAATGACATTGATTGACTTATGGATGTTGAACCAACCTTGCATTCCTGGGATGAATCCCACTTGGTCATGATGAACAATCTTTTTGATATGTTGCTGTATCTTGTTGGCCAAGATCTCTGGATTTCTGTGGTGTCAGTTGTGATATCTCCTCCATCGTTTACAATTCTATTAATTTGAGTCTTCTCTCTTTTTTGTTTGGTGAGTCTGGCTAGGGGTTTGTCAATCTTGTTTAATCTTTCAAGGAACCAACATTTGGCTTCATTGATCTTTTGTATGGTTCTTTTATTTTTGATGTGGTTTATTTCTGCTCTAACTCTAGTGATTTCTGTCCTTCTGGTTGCTTTAGGGTTCCTTTGTTCCTCTTCCTCTAAGTCCTTGAAGTGTGCAATAAGGTCGTTCATTTGAGCTTCTTCTTGGTGTTTGATATGTGATTGTATGGCTATAAGTTTCCCTCTCAGTACTGCTTTAGCTGTGTCCCAAATATTTTGATAGGTTGTATCTTCATTTTCATTTGTTTCCAGGAACATTTGAATTTCCTGCTTGAGTGAGTCTCTGACCCAGTGGTTCTTAAGGAGTATGTTGTTTAGTTTCCTAATTCTGTGACTTTTAATAATTTTCTGTTTGTTGTTAAATGTTAGTTTTACTCCACTGTGGTCTGAGAAGATACTTGGGATGATTTCAATGCTCTTGAATTTATTGATGCTGTCTTTGTGGCCTAATATGTGGTCTATCCTTGAGTATGTGTTATGTGGATTTGAAAAAAAGGTGTATTCCAGTTTTTTGGGGTGGAGGAGTCTGAAAATGTCCAAGAGGTCTAGTCTGTCAATCTCTTCATTCAATTCTCTTGTATCTTTATTGGTTCTCTGCTTTGTTGATCTGTCTAAGTGTGAAAGTGGGGTATTGAAGTCTCCCAATATTATTGTATTGCTATTGATGTATTTTTGAAATTCTTTCAGTAGGTGCTTAATGTACTTAGATGGTCCCTCATTGGGTGCATAGATGTTAATAATTGTTAAGTCTTCTTGGCTGATTGATCCTCTAATCATTATGTAATGTCCTTGCCTATCTTTTATTACTTTATTTAATTTAAAATCTATCGTGTCTGAGATGAGAATGGCTGTTCCTGCCCTTTTTTGTGGTCCATTAGCCTGTATGATAGTTTTCTGTCCTTTCACTTTAAGTGTGTGTTTATCTTGTTGTGACAGATGGGATTCTTGCAAGCAGCATATGGTTGGGTTATGTTTTCTGATCCATCCCCCCACCCTGTGCCTTTTGATGGGTGAGTTTAAGCCATTGACGTTTATTGATATTATGGATTTAATGTATTGTAGTGCCATTGTTCAAAAAAAAATTTTGTTTATTCTGATATATTGTGAGTATTATAGTGATGTTCTTATTTATAAGAGGTCTTTTAAAACCTCTTTCAGGGCCGGCTTGGTGATGCTTGCCTCCTTTAACTGTTGTTTGTCTAAGAAGGTTTTGATCCCTCCATCTAGTTTGAATGAAAGTCTAGCAGGATATATTATCCTTGGTTGAAACCCTTTTTCATTCAGGGCTCGATAGATATCTTGCCACTCCCTTCTGGCTTTTAGAGTTTGGGTGGAGAAGTCTGCAGATAATCTTATGGGTTTTCCCTTGTATGTGACTTTTTGTTTCTCTCTTGCAGCCTTTAGGATCCTTTCTTTATCCTTACTCTTCTTATTGTCACTATGATGTGTCTTGGTGTCTTCAGGTCTGGGTTGATTCTGTTTGTAACTCTCTGGGCCTCTTGAATCTTGATGTCCTTTCTGTTATTCAGGTCTGGGAAGTTTTCTTCTATTATTTCCTCTAGAATGTTTGCTTCCCCTTCCTCTCTTTCTTCCTCTGGCAGGCCAATTATATGAATGTGACTTTTTTTTTAAAGATTTTTAAAAAAATTTTATTTATTTATTTTCCCTTTTGTTGCCCTTGTTGTCTTTTTTTTCTTGTTGTTGTAGTTATTGTTGTTGTTATTGATGTGGTTGTTATTGGATAGGACAGAGAGAAATGGAGAGAGGAGGGAGAGACAGATAGACACCTGCAGACCTGCTTCACCGCCTGTGAAGAGACTCCCCTGCAGGTGGGGAGCCGGAGGCTGGAACCCGGATCCTTACACCGGTCCTTGCACTTTGTGCCACCTGCACTTAACCCACTGCACTTCCGCCCGACTCCCACGAATGTTACTTCTTTTGAGATCATCCCATATGTCTCTGTTGTTGTTTTCAGTGTCTCTCAATCTCTTTTTAAGCTCTTTCACCTCTTTATTAGTTTTCTCTAATTCATCCTCTGTCTGACTAATTCTGTTTTCTGCTTCTGTTAGTCTGCTTTCCCTTCCCTCTGCTTCTTTCTTCATTACAGCTATTTCAGCTTTCAGTTCTCTAATTTCCTCAAGATAATCAGTATTTTCCTTGGGAGTCTCATCTATTGTTTCCCTAATACTGCCATTCCTTTCCTCCAATGTTGTTTTCATTTCTGTGATTAATAAGTTTATTATTGGTTGCATACTTTTCTTATCTATGGTTACTTCTGGCTGATTTGTAGTTTCTTCTGGGCTCTTGTCTTCATTCATTGGAGTAGCAGTTTTATTTGTTTTTGATCTACCCATTTTTTTGATTTATGTGTTTCCTTTTTTTATGCTCTGTTGTTCCTCAGTTGTTGTGTCTTGAGTACAAGTAACACTGTACTAAATACCTTTATCACAATTGCACTCACCAACCTCAGGAATTACAGTAGCCACTGAAGCAAGTATTGAAGTAGTTTAATCATTACCAGTTAGCCAAACAATTTCTCCAGTCCGTGAATAAATAATAACCAAATCCCAGTGAAGAAGAAAGAGAATAGAAAGAAGGGATAGCAAGAATATAGAGGTGTGCAAATCTACTATCTACTGTATATTCTAGGGGTAACAAGAGGGGAAAGGGAACTAGAGCAGAGATACACACATAGAAAGTCCACTCTGAGTCCGATTTCTTCCCCAAAATAATTCACAAATTCAGAAAGGCAAAGAAGAAGGAAGAACTGTATGACAAGGTAAAAAAAAAAAAAAGAGAGAGAGAGAGACAAGAGAGAGAAAAGGGAAAAGATAAGAAAAAGAGCTGTAATTAAAGAGCAGTGAAAGGAAATTCCCAAATTTGTATCAGTGAATTCAAAGAAGCACACTGTTTGGTGGTATGGGGGCTGGGGGCTGTGACTTTGGAAGCTGTAGGATTAAGGAAGAAAGGATGACAAGAATGAGAAAAAGAAAAATAAAAAAAAGAGAGAGAGAGAGAAAAAAAGAAAAAGATAAGAAAAAGAACAGTCATAAAAGGGCAGTGAACGGAAAGGGTGTTTTTTTAATGTATTTATTTTAAATTATTTAATTAGCTATGCGGGGTGGGGTGGGGGGGGCTTGCTACTTAGAAAGAAAAAAGGCCAGAGGTTTCAGAAGGATATAGACTTAGAATTAATGATACTCCCTGGTGGGACAGGAATTTGGTAAAGAAAAGGAGCTCCTAGCAGCGGATCCTGCTAGGAGCTGGTCCCCAGGGATTGGTTATGGGGGGGGGGGAAGGAGGTATGCTTGAAAATTAAAAGGAAGAAAAAAAATTTTTTCCCCTTTTTTCCCTACTCTAATTCTTAACCCAAATTAAGTTATAGTCACCTCCTTGGTGTCACCACTACGACCCCTTATTGGCTGGCCTGCTAAAGGCAGAAAATCCTACTGTTTCCAGGAGATGTGATCAGAGCTCAAGCCACTAGCAGCTTCTCAGTCCGCCATCTTCCGGGAACCCCAAGAATTCCATCTTTTATAAAAATTCTACTTCCTTAGAAAGGTCTCATGAAAAGCAATGGTCTACATCCACAGTTATGGAAGTCTGCCCATCTCCCCGACATTCCTATACTCCCACGAGATATTATCTTCTGTTCACTGACAAGGACTTTCCCCTCCTTCTTTTTGGTCATTATTTTTTTTCTTAGGATAAAGGCTGTAGTCTTCCCTCTAAGTAAGTCTGTCTAGAAGCTTCCATGTTTCTTTCCCTTAAGCATGAGCACTTACAGGATTCATTTTGATGACATGGTAGGGGGAAAAAATGAGAAAATCTTATACCCAGGAGGATGGTTTTTACATTTTCATAGATTGTTTTATGTCTGTTTGCATATTCTGTTCCCTTGCTAGGGTGTCTTCCTAAAAATCTGTTCTATTCCTCATTTCTTTAATATATATATATATATATATATATATATATATATATATATATATATATATATACACATACATATATATACATATATATGTATATATATACATATATATATATACATATATATATACATATATGTATATATATATGTATGTATAAAATTGGATAGAGACAGAGAGAAATTGAAAGGGGGAGATAGAGAGGGAGAGAGACAGAGAGACACCGGCAGCCCTGCTTCACCACTTGCAAAACTTTCCCCCCGCAGGTGGGGCCTTGTGCAATCTAATATGTTCATTTTATCTATGCGCCACCACCTGGCCCTTGTCCTTCATTTCTATATTTATCCCCCCCCTTTTTTTTACATAGTGAGAGATCACAACGTCAAAGCTTCCTTCATTGTGGCAGGGGCTGGTCTGAAACCTAGGTCACACACATGCAAAGCAGCGTACTAGCTAAGTGAGCTACTTTGCTGACTCCCATTTCTGTATTGAATCCAGATAACATCTCTTCTTTGATCTTTTATCTGTCAGGAAGCTAAGAATGAATAGACAAGAATCAGATGAGGGTGACAAGAATCAGACAAGGATAGTCTGCCAAGATAAAATCCTTTCATACTCTTGCCATTACAGCAACTCTTTCTGGATTTCTGTAGCACTGACACCTAGTTTGCATGAAATACAAAAGCTTTTATATCTAGCCCAGTAGAGAATAATTACCTCTGCCGTGGTGAGCACTAGAATTAAAACTTGGTTCATCTGCCCTCCGATGACTTTTCCCACTTCACTGGGTTAGACAAATCAGGAATCCATGTCTCATTATTGTTGTCATAAGGCAAGGAGTAGTCAGTCAGAGAAGTCTATGTTCCTTCTCATTCTCTCTGCAAGGTTTTCAAGGGTATAGGTTTATTAAGATGCTACATTTTTCAGTGTAGTCGCTACTTTACTTGGCATTCTGAACAGTAAGGCATGTTCTCAGTACATTCCATCGTCTTGTTGGAGGCTGGTTTATGTATAGTACTACTACCTGACACATAACTGACTTCTCAGTCATGGCTTATAAACTGTTTTCCCCCAGTAAATAGCATCATATAAGCAGGAATCTCTAAAGACTTAGAATCAAGTGAGACACAGTTTCTGTTCTTGGTTTCTTTAACATTTTGGGTATCTCCTTGAGAACTAATTGAAGCAAAGTGTAGGATTCTTACTAAAAAGGATGATAGGGATACATATTGATAACACTTAGGAATTGCCATGTGTTAATACTAGTACTAAATCAGTGATTCTCTCTTTAGCTGTTTGCAACTCTCAAGTTCAAATTGTCATGAAGTACACAGGCAATAGTTACTAAAACTTAGTACAAACCATTTATTTGTGTGTCTTTCTCAGTGACATACCAAACTCTTGGTCACTGGGGAGGTAGCTTAGTAGATGGGGTGCCTCTGGGTTGATTCCCCAGTTCTTTCTATGACAGAGCAATGCTCTGGTTGGAATCTCTCTCTCATAAAATCTGTGACTATTCCATGTTGTCTCCTTTCTTGATTTTGACTGCTTTGTCAGTGCTCACCTTTGACAGACTATTTCGTGTTAAGTTCAAGTCAAAATTTAATGCCAAATCACAGAAGATTCTTAACAAAAGCAGTGTGAGGGAATAAAGAGAAACTCAATTGAAAGATAACTGCTTTTATTTTTAATTTAATTAATTAATTAATTTTCCCTTTTGTTGCCCTTGTTTCTTTATTGTTGTAGTAGTTATTATTGTTGTTGTTGTTAGATTGGACAGAGAGAAATGGAGAGAGGAGGGGAAGAGAGAAAGATAGACACTTGAAGACCTGCTTCACTGCTTATGAAGCGACTCACTCCCCTGCAGGTAGAGACCCGGGGTCTCGAACTGGGATCCTTACACCCATCCTTGAACTTTGCGCCATGTGTGCTTAACCCGCTGTGCTACAGCCCGACTCCCAATAACTGCTTTTTACAGTAAGCCTGACCCCCTTTTGAAGACTGTATAAAGAGTCCTTCAACAAATAAAAATGGAATTGCTTTATGATCTAGCAATACCACTCCCAGGCATTTACCCAAAGGACATGAAACACTAATTTGAAGAGTCACATGCACTCTTATATTCAGAGCTACATTATTCACAATAGTCGTATGCCTAAATGCTCACTGCCAGATGACAGAGTAAAAAAGTTATGGGATATACACTCTATGAAGTACTATTCTGCAACCAAGAAAGGTGACATTGTTACCTCTGGGACAAAAATGGATAGAACTGGGACTGTCTATGCTTAGTAGGATAAGTAAAGAGATGAAAACCAACTACTGAGTGGTTTCACTCCTATGGAATCTAGAGAACCAACACACATCTTTGTTTCATGTTGTTTGTTTCAGTTTTTGCTTGTTTGTGGCAAGTTTGTGAGAACTTTGTTTATCTTTGGGATGGTGGGGGTCTAGAACTTTGGGGGTGGGTCTGGTGTGGAACTATAGTCTTGTAACCCACAATTAGTCACAAATAAAAAGTGGCAAAAATAATAATAGAGGGAGATAAATAAGGTGAACGTGTCTTTACGGCCTAGCAGTACCTATCAAGCCACCAGGGACACAGCCTTCCTTGGAATTCAGTCACTACTTGCATAACATCTCTCATTTCATCTATAATCATTTTTAATCCACCCTTCCCCTTAGATTTCAGATATTTTCTGTAGGTCTGCTTCTTCAATATCTGTAAGCAGAATTCCATACCTGTGGCATTTGGTAGCACCATTGGTGAGGGAACAGATGTTTCTGTCACCCCAATAATTAACTAAGTTGAAAAGAATTCTCTTAGTTCTCTATTTTGGAAACCTCAGGAATTCCCACAGTGAGGTTTCTTGGCACCACAGAGGCTACATATCATAACAGTGATGCTATTTAGTAATCCTCTGGATTATCTTTGATACATAGTAAGTATTGGTTCACATTTCTCTCCCCAAGTTATTTCTCTCCCCCATTATTTCCAAATATTCTTATGCCATTACAATGCAAAGCAGAGAAACGATGAAGTTCTTTAAGCTAGCACTCTCAAATAAACCTTGATATCCCTGCATATATTCTAAATCCTGCACAAATAAATTAAATTGCATCTATGGTAATTTCTTGACTAGGTACTTAAATTTTATTTTGCCTTATTGGGATAAAACTGGCATACAGCACTATGCATATTTAGGGTACACAGCATGGCTCACCTCTGTTGTGAAGTGGTTAGAAAGTAGCACTGAGCACGCTCCGAAATTATTTTATTTCCTTGTGATGAGAACTTTTAGGCTCTGTTCACTTGGCAACTTTAATCATACAGCAGCATTGAAAATAGTCATATTGTTCATTAGACATCTCCCCAGCCCCAAATTTACTCATCTTAAACTGGAAATATGCACTTTTTGATGACCTTCATTCACTTGCCACTGCCTCTAGTCACCACAAGATCTTTGCTCTTGGTTGTGCAGTATTTGTCTTTCTCCCTCCGATTTCACTTGACATAAGCAGTCAAGACCCATTCATATTAAAAATGGCAGAACTTGGGGCCAGGTAGTAGCACACCTGGTGAAGTACACACATTACAGTGTGCAGGGACCTGGGTTCAAGCCCCTAGTTCCCACTTGCGAGGGGGTGGGGGGGAATCTTCACAAGCAGTGAAGCAGGTCTGCAGGTGTTTCTCTGTCTCTGTCTCTCTCTCTCTCCTCTATTTCTCTCTTCTTTCTAGATCTCTGTGTCCTATAAAATAAAAATAAAGTTCAAAATAAAAAAATGAAGTGTTGGGTTATTTTTATTTAAAAAATGGCAGAATTTAACTTTTTATATAACTAAATAGTATTTCATTATACAGTATATACAACATTTTCTCTACCCTTTCCTTTCTCCCTAACCACAGTTTCATTCTTTTATATATATGAATGTTCAGCTTTCACAGAACTTATTAAGAAGACAAGGTATCATTGACTCCTTGTCAAGTATCAGTTGACCAATATGTTTATAGCTTTAGGTCAGGGATTTTAATCTATTCCATTGGATCATATGTCTGTTCTTAAATCAGCACTACTACTGCTTTATAATGTAGCCTGAAACAAGAAGTGTAATCTGTTGTTGGCTCTTTCTCTGTCTAATAAGGATCTTCTATATTTCATTTTTCTGTTTCTGTATAAAAACACATTGGAATCATAGTAGGGATTGCTTTGCATAGTATAGACATTTTAACATTAATAATCCTTCCAATCTACTAACAGCAAACACCTTTTTGAGTATTTAAGTCTTTCACTTTACTTTATCAATGCCATTGATGTAATTTTCATTGTAAAGATCTTTTCTTTCCAGGGCTGGGTGGTGGTATACCTGGTAGTTGAACACACAGGTTATAATGCACAAGGACCCAGGTTCAAGCCCCTGGTCCCCTCCGTCAGAGGGAAAGTGGTGAAGCAGTGCTGCAGGTATCTGTCTCCCTCTCTAGCTCTCCTTTCCCTCCTGATTTCCGGCTATCTCTATCTAATAAATAAGTAAAGGTGATAAAAAGAATTTAGTGGGCACAGTATAGAACTATTTTCCTATAAGCTTGTGATTTTGTAAGCCATTAATAAAATTAAATTTAAGAAATAACACATACTGTGTAATTGTACATACACAAAGTTCAAGCACAGGTAAAATTAATGTGTGAGGTTAAATATGGAAAGAGTATTTTTAGGGAAGGAGGAAGACTAGTGATTGGGAAGAACAACAATAGAGGGTATCTGGGGATTCAAAATATCTTCTTCAAAAATTATACGCTTGCTTATATGCTTAGGGTATGTGCAGTTTTGCATATATATTGAGCATTGCAAATAAATCTTTTTAAATATTTATTTATAAAATGGAAACACTAACAAAGCCATAGGATAAAAGGAGTACATCTCCATACAATTCCCACCACCAGAACTTCGTATCCCATCCCCTCCCCGATAGCATTCTTATTCTTTTTTTTTAAAATTTTTTATTTAAGAAAGGATTAATGAACAAAACCATAAGGTAGGAGGGGTACAACTCCACACAATTCCCACCACCCAATCTCCATATCCCATCCCCTCCCCTGCTAGCTTTCCCATTCTCTATCCCTCTGGGAGCATGGACCCAGGGTCATTGAGGGTTGCAGAAGGTAGAAGGTCTGGCTTCTGTAATTGCTTCCCCGCTGAACATGGGCGTTGACTGGTCGGTCCATACTCCCAGTCTGCCTCTCTCTTTCCCTAGTAGGGTGGGTCTCTGGGGAAGCAGAGCTCCAGGACATATTGGTGGGGTCTTCAATCCAGGGAAGCCTGGCCAACATCCTGATGGCATCTGGAACCTGGTGATTGAAAAGAGAGTTAACATACGAAGCCAAACAAATTGTTGAGCAATCATGGATCCCAAGCTTGGAATAGTGGAGAGGAAGTGTTAGGGAGGTACTCACTGCAAACTCTAGTGTACTTCTGCTTTCAGGTATATATTTTGCAGTAGTTTATGGATACGTGTGAACATAAGCTCTTTCTCACAGAAACTGGTGTATATCTAGGTTATGGGACTTTGTTAGAAAGTGAACCACCTGAGATGAAATTAGAGTATACTATGAAAGGAAAGGTCTCACCCGAGTAATGAAGCTGAAGGGTTGTCATTCCACACGTGAAGTCTCTGGACACAGTCTGAGGTGAAGCATGTTGAGGTGGCAATCGTTGCGTTGGTTAGGTTGTGATCAGTGGATGCAATATTATTTGGTATGGATTGGGAGACGCATACGGGGAAGTGGGCCCTATCCCAGGGTTCCAGGACTGGGGGAAGTAGGGGCTCTATAGTGGAGATGTGAGGTTCCTGCTGTCTTAGGGTTCAAAAAGACAATCGATAGTTAATGTTATCATCACATTATTTGGTAATTGGGTTAACTTTGAAAAGTCCTTTTGTTAGGGTTTGCTGTACAGTATCCAGTATCTTGTATATAGCTGTGCTATTGGATGCTTCTGATCTACTTGATCTAGGCTTTTGAGAGAGTCCGCATATCAAATACATAGCCTATATATTAAAAAGATTCAGTTTGTGTTTTGAGAAACGTTGAGACATACAACTGATTTTCCCCCTCTCATATTAATTAACTACTGATTTATATGTCTACATTTTGCTAGGAGTGTACATAAACACCATTCCCACCACCAAAAGACTGTGACCCTTCCCTCCCACCCACTCCCACCCCCCACTGGCCCAGGAAGCTGCATGTCTACCCCTCACCACAGGGTTTTTACTTTGGTGCCCTACTTACAATTTCTTTAACCCTCTGGTCATATTGATCTCTTTTTAAATTCTTTAAAAATTAGGAAAAACAGATCTTTTATTCCCATGATTCATTTTCAATACTACTGGGATTATTCTGTTTTTCACATGACTATTTACAGAAACAATACTGATTTTGTATGTTAATTTTGTATTCTGAAAATTGACTACATTCCTTGATTAGAATGTTCTTTGATAAAGAAGTAAAATTGTCTATTTACAGATAACATAGCCTTAACTCTTATGTGACTAGGACTGGTAAGAGTAGGTATGCTTGTATTATTCCTGCTTGTAGACAAGGTTTGAATATTGACTGTCATTAGCTGTGGACTTAGTATAAATGGTTTCTATGCCTAAATTTTATCATAAAAGAATATTGAATTTTGTCAAATGATTTTCTCCATCTATTTAGAGGATCATATCATCTTTTTAAATTTATTCTAGTATATGATTTAGCACATTTGTTAACTTTCATAAGTTGAATCACATTTACCTCTGTATTCCTTACACACTGATTTATAATTTTTCTAGTGTTTGATATTAGCATTTTGCTAGCCTTGTAAAATTGGTTTAGAAAAATTCTTTACTGTTTCATTTGGAAGAATTTGAGTTGATATAAATTCTTTAAATATTTGATAGAATTAATTAATAAAGCTATCTGGCCTCTGGCTTTTCTTCATTGGGAGAAATCTGATTAATGCTCCAATATCTTTACTAATCAGCCTTCTCAGATTGTCCCATTTGTTGGTGTACAGTTACAAAGGACCACTGTGATATCAGCTCTAATAGCTCCCTTGTCATTTACGACATTCTTGCAATAGGTCCCCTTTTTTCTTTGGTTAGAAAAGCTAAAAGTTTGCAAATGTTATATTTTCAGCTTTTCTCAATTTCTTTATCCCTATTGTTATATCTCCTTCTTTCTGGTAACTTTGGGATGAATTTGTTCTTTTTGTAGTTTCTTGAAGTTCTAGGTTTTTCACTTAATCATTTTTAAATGTATGTATTTACTGCTATGAACTTCTCTATCATTTTTTTGCTAATTTTATAGTGATATTGTTTTAAAATGAAGGATCTTTAAAAGAACTAACTTTACAAATCAAGGAACTATAAAAAGAATAAAATAAGCTCAACATTAATAGAAAGAAGGCAGAACAGAAATAAATGAGACTAGAGTTAGTCAAACTCAACCTTAGGCTTTTTTTATTATATTTATTTATTTTCCCTTTTTTTTTGCAGTTATTGTTGTTGTTGTCATTGTTAGATAGGACAGAGAGACATGGAGAAAGGAGGAGAGAGAGACTGCAGACCTGCTTCACCGCCTGTGAAGTGACTCCCTTGCAGGTGGGGAGCCGGGGGCTCGAACCGGGATCCTAACACCAGTCCTTGCACTTGGGCCACATACGCTTAACCTGCTGTGCTACAGCCTGACTCCCAACCCTAGGCTTTTTGAGAAGAATAAGAGAGAACTGTTTAGCATGACTATCCACAAAGTAGAAGACTCAAACATTGAAATAAAACAGGTGCTAGCTATTCTAACAGATAACCTACATAAAGACAAACTGGATAAAGTAGAAGAAATGCTTAAATTCCTAAGTATAGTAATTAAGAAATAATAATAAATGACTTCACAGGGGATGCGGTTGCTTGGTGTGGTTTAAAACAATCCCATTACATGGCAGTACAAAACGGTGTATTTGAGGTACAGCAAGATAGGCAATCATTGGCAGAGATATAGGCTGTCTCACTATGGCTATAGAGGAAAGTCTTACAAACTATGTTTACCAGAACTTGACTACATGTGTTTAGTTCCCAAGAGAAACAGCCATGGCAGGCACCTCAAGCACACAAGAAACAGGAAGCCAGGGGAGCAGAGTGCAGGGACAGAGCCTGACTTCTGCCTGGTGCCTGTTTAGATTCAGTCCTGACCTCAGCCTGACATCAGCCATATGCTAATTATGTCCACCATATGCTAATAAAGCCCCAAAGTCCTTTTCATGGGCTGTATTTGTATTACAACACCTAAGAGCAGGCAACCTACCATAACTGAATCATGAAGAAACTGAAATTCTGAGTAGTCTGATGACCAGTAAGGAGATGAAATCAGTATTCAAAGGTCTCTCAACAAACAAGAGTTGAGGATCAGATAAGCGGCTTCCTTGGTAATTCTACTAAACATTGGGAGAAGAGTCAATACCAGTCCTTCTCAAACTATATTGTGAAATACAACAAGAACTAACTGTAAGTAGCCAGCATCATCCCAATACCCTTGATAGCAATAAAAAACTGTAGGCAAATATACAAAATGAAGATGATAAAAAAAAAAACCTCCAAATACAGTCTAAATGTAACAGTACATTAAAAAAAACCCTATGATCAAAGGATCTAGGATGTTACAAAATTGAAAATCATGAGATGCACATGAATAAAAATAAGGACAAAAACTTTCGTATCAATAGATGAAGAAAAAGCATTTGACAAAATACAGCATTGCATGATAAAAATTCAGACAATGTCAATAAAGGGAATGACATATATGACAAGCCCACATCTAACTTACTTAGAAATTTTTCAGTTTTTAACCACTAAGATCAGGAACAAGACAAACATAACTCTCATATTTCATAATTAACATAACCCTGGTAAAAAGCAATAAAAGACATCCAAACCAGGATGGAAGAAGTAAAAGTACTTAATATATCCCATATATTTGTGTGTATACAGGTGCAGATGTAAAAATCCTAAAAATAACACCAAAACTGCAAAAAAAAATTAATCGGGATTACATTCTTAATAAAAGTTATCAATTAAAAATCTGTACACTAAAAAAAAAATCTCCACACTAATAAAACTACTAGAAGGGAAACAATGTAATTTATAACTTTATCAAATAGAATAAAACATCTAGAAATAAATTCAGTGACTGTAAGAGACCTGTATACTGAAACCTGTCAGAAATTGGAAGGTGCCTGAACCAGATCTTCCCAGTCTAGTAGGCAAATGATTTGGAGCTAAGAGTTCTGGAGACTGAGGAGAAGCCTGTCCTTGTGTTAGTCCTTTTGCTCTTCCCCTGGTGAAAGAGGTGATCACTGCCCCTACTAGTCTAGTAGGCAAATGATTTGGAGCTAAGAGTTCTGGAGACTGAGGAGAAGCCTGTCCTTGTGTTAGTCCTTTTGCTCTTCCCCTGGTGAAAGAGGTAACCACTGCCCCTACTAGACTGAGAAGAACGGGGAGAATGCTATTCGGGTGAGTTAATCTATGAACATGTTCTTTCTAAAAAATCTCTTACTCTGAGTGGAGAACACCTCTTTTTGGTGCCTCAGGCCCCTCATTAGGGATTTATATGTCATCTCTCATTTTAGAAGATAGAACCTGATTATAATAGAGTGCATGAGTGAGCTATAGTGATTATTATTTGTTATGTTTTTATTGCCCCAAAGTTATCATTGGGTTATTGCAATGCCAACACTGTGAATCCACTGTTCCCAGAGGCCATTTTTCCTTTTTTTTTTTTTTCTATTTTATTCAATAGGATAGAGAGAAATTGAGAGAGACCTACAGACCTGCTTCACCACTGGTGAAGTTTTCCCCTTGCAGGTGGGGAGTGAGGACTTGAACCCAGGTCCTTGCACATGGTAATATGTGCACTTAACCAGAGCCACCACCCTGCCCCGAGCTACAGTGATTAAATTGATTCTTTATCTTTGCTGACTTGCTTGATGCTGTTTTTAGGAGGGTGCACATTAAACCCATGAAGACCCTCGAGGAGGAGTTACCCTAAAACCCCATATATTGATAAAAAAACATTTAAGGCATAAATAAATGGAAATATTTTGTTTATGGTTTGGATATTATTAAAATGTTCCATGGGTATTATTACAGTGTTTTTCCTGCCATGACTTCATCTCTCCAGACAACAACTTGGATCCACCTGCATATCAGATGTCAGGCTCAGAAAAACAAAACAAAACAAAAAACACACTAGTATAGTCATGGGCCCTGTGTAATATAACTAAAATAGGACTATTAGCTATCCAAAAAACAGAGACCCCCAACTTATCATCTGAACTACTCCAGCCTTTAGGTTCATGATTAGTCAACAATTTGTTTGGCTTTATATGTTAACTCTCTTTTCAGCCATCAGGTTCCAGATGCTAAGATGGTGCCAACTGGATTTCCCTGGGCAGATGACCACACCAATGTGTCCTGGAGCCCCGCTTCCCCAGATCTCTGCCCCACTAGAGAAAGAGAGAGACAGGCTGGGAGTATGGATCGACCTGTCAATGCCCATGTTCAGCAGGGAAGCAATTACAGAAGCCAGACCTTCTACCTTCTGCATCCCACAATGACCTTGGGTCCACACACCCAGAAGGTTAAAGAATAGGAAAGCTATCAGGGGAGGGGATGGGATATGGAGTTTTGGTGGTGGGAATTATGTGGAGTTGTACCCCTTTTATCCTGTTTTTGTCAGTGTTTCCTTTTTATAAATAAAAATTTTAAAAAAGTTCTTCTTACCAAAAGCTATGTACAAATTCAATAAAATCTTTATCAAAATTCCAATCGCATTTTTCACAGAAGTAATTGTACAATTTTATGGGATCAGAAAAGACTCTTAATAGTCAAAGTAATCTTGAGAATAAAGAACATTTCTGGAGGCATATTTCCTGGCTTCAAACATTATTGCAAAGCCGTAATAGCCAATCGATATGGTACTGGCATAGATACATACAGATCCGTGGGACAGAACAGATAACCCAGAATAAACACACATACATATACCTGATCAATTAGTTGATAGCAAAGGAGTCAAACATATGCAATGGGGGACTGGATAGTCTTGTGAATAAGTCTTTGAAAATCCAGATACCCACAAGCAAAAGAATCATTTTGGACCACTTACAACCTTCAATCATACACAATTATCAGGTCACAAGGGAATAAACATGTGTGAATGTAGGTCCTCAAATCTTAAGAATCTTGGAGAAAATATAAGGGTCAAGCTTTTTTTGCAATTACATATTTTATATTTGATTCCCCCAAGTGGGACTACATCAAACTAAAAGGCTCCTATATAGGAAATCAATGCAGTATAAAACAAACCTGTGGATTGGAAAAACTGCTTACACATCGTATAAACAGACAGCAAGAAAGAGATCCTATTAGAAAGTGGACAGAGTATGTGAACATTTTCTGAATAAAAACAAATGGACAACATGCACATAAAGTGGTCAGGGTCACTAATCATCAGGGAATTCAAATCCAAATCTTAAAGAGACATCGTTTCATATCAGTCAGATTGGTTATCATCAAGAGGAGATAAGTATTGGTGAGTATGTGGAGAAAAGGAAATCCCTGTGGACTATTTTGGAAGTGTAACTGGGGCTTCCTCAGTAGAAACACAGTATGGTGATTCCTCAAACATTTAGAAATAGGGCTACCCTACAGTATGTCATTCACATCTGGGTATTTATCTGAAAGAAATGCAATCTGTATTGTATTGCTTGAACCTGTCCCCCCAACACTTTGGGGGTGGATTTATTGTCATAATGTCTGTCTCTCTCTCTCTATTTCTCTGTCTCTTTCTCTCTCAAAAAGCTGACCTGGCATAGTGAAAGCATGCCTGGCAAGGACAAAAAAATAAACCACATTCAAAAAAATACCTGCAACCAGCCCCAAATTCATTATAGCTTTATTTACAGTTGCCAAGACATAAGAAAACCCTCTTTGGTGTCTCGATGGTTGAATGGTTACAGGACATTATGTACATTACAAAGGGGGTCTATTTTAGTCATGAGAAAGAAGACTGTCCTGCCAGTTACAACAATATAGACTTTGAAGGGATTATGGTAGGAAACTAAGTCAGAGAAAAAAGACTGCATTAGCTCACCTATCTGTGAAAACCAAAACCAGACAAGGATCATAAATATAGAACAGTGGGTGTGAAGGGGGGGGCACAAAGTATCAACTTCCAGTTTCTGGATTAACAAAAAAAATGTTCTAGAAATGTGACACTCAGGGGGTTGGGTGGTAGCACACCTGGTTGAGCACACATGTTACAGTGCACAAGGACCTGGGTTCCTGCAGGGGGAAGGCTTTGTGAGTGGTGAAGCAGTGTTACTGTGTCTCTCTGTCTCTCTCCCTCTCTGTCACCCCCTTCCCTCTTGATTTATGGCTGTCTCTATCCAGTGAATAAAGATAATAATAATAGAATGTGACACTCAACATGATGATTATAATTGACCATGTATTACAACTCTCAAAAATAGTTTTTATTTAATTTTATTTTTATTAGAGCACTGTTCAGTTCTGGCTTATGTAGGTACAGGGGATTGAACCTGGGGATGTTGGAGCCTCAGGCAAGAAAGTCTTTGCGTAACTATTCTGCTGTCTCCCTCACCCTTAATTTTACTTTGATATAGAGAGAGGGAAGGGGGAGAGAGAGAGAGAGATACCTGCAGGTGGGGGTCAGGGGCTTGAACCCAGGTCCTTGCACATTGTAATATGTGCATTCTATCAGGTCTGCCACCACCTGCCCCCCATGCATACAAATTTAAAATCACATGAGGTAATAAACGTTATCTAAATTTATTATCACGATGTATGCCTGTGTCAAATCCATGTGTACACTTAAGACTAATACAATATTATATGTTGAGTATAGTTATAATTTCCTAGGACTCACTTTAATGTCAAGAAGTTTTAGATCAGGCCCAGCAAAATAGCTCACCTGATTAGTGCCTGTGCTTTGTCTACAAACAACCCAGGTTCCAGGCTGGTCCCTGCTGCACTACAGGGAGTTTCAGTGCTGTTGTGCCTTTCCTTCTCTGTCTGAAAAAGTCAGCTCTGAGTGGGGGAAATGCTGGTAGTGACAAAAAATGTTAGGTTGATCTCTCAGCACTTGAGTCCCCTCTATACTCATGGACTAAGTCTCAGGTTTCCCCTGGTTCTGGAATTTAGCTTAAGTCTTTTGAAAAAAAGGATCCTGATGGAGTTGCTCATGCTGACTCTCACCAAGCAGTAACACCTAATTGCAGTTTCAGCCTCCAAATTCAAATGGAAACTTAACTAGAGTTTCCAGATCTACAAGGGGACATAATCTGCATGATAAGACCCCTTAACTTCCACAAAATGAAGGTGGCTTTGCCTAAAGCAGTCTTTCTTTTCTTTTGTCAATGACCTTATCCCATTTTCTGATTATGAAACAACAACAACAACAACAACACCCTTTCCATTTAGATTTGGGGAAATGGCTCAAGTGGAAGAGCATAGAACTTGCATTTCTGAGGTTCCTGGTTTTCACTAAATTAAGCCCCGATTTCTCTCTCTCTCTCTCTCTCTCATATGATTTGAACAATAAAATATTTTTTAAATCATCTTAGGCAACCCTTCCTTTTTGTGTAGGTTCTTGCAGTGAAACCCAATAGGTAAAACTTCATTTTATGTGCAGCTTTTTCTTTACTAGTGATGCTAGTTTTTTTAAGTGATGGTCTGGTCCCCGTTGTGGTCAGAAGTAACAGGAAGTATGTAGGGAAACATAGACACTGATGCAACATGCTAGAACACATGTTCCCCATCCACACCTAGGTGTCTGGGGGAAGGAAGTTGTTGCACAGGAAATGGGAGTGGTAACAGGTGAGGGTGTCATGTAGAAAGGAAGTGAAGGTGGGTCTTGGATCTTTATAAAGTAGGTAGGCCTGTGGGTGTGGCTTACTCTATGCTTAGGTGAACCTGCCAACATATAAGGGGTCTGTGTCTCAAGTCTCTCTCTCCCCACATGCACTCTAACTTGTGAATGTTCTCAATTTTCCTAATTAAATTTAAAATTCCTGAAAATCATGCTTTCTCCTCAATTCTTTGTTGGGATTATGTGTGACTAATCTTTAATCATGGGGAACAAACTCAGCCCATAATTCTACCCAATACAGCCCCCCTTTTCTTTTCTTTTCCCCCTTTAACTAGAGTAAGGCTCAGCACTGGCTACAGTGGCATAGGGGATTAAACCTGGAGGATTTGGAGCCTCAGGCATTTTTTTTTCATAACCATTATGCCATTTCCAGGCCCTAGCTTGTAACTATTTAGATAATGTTCAAATTGCAGAAAATAGCTTTGTGTCTCTAAAAGGAATCAAGGCATTTTGGGAACTAGTCATAAGGAACTGAGATTGCACAATACGTTAAACCTGAGGTTATAACTGCACCACCCAGGTGGAGATACTTATCTGAGGTCAGTCCTCCATCAGAAAGTGTTTCAGCACACCTGAGGTTTTCCAAGCTCCAGTCCCAGCTCCTTATTTTATCCACAGTTGCTTATACTACGCTCTTAAACTCCAGTTTCTGCCAGGGGTACTAAAATGTGAGCTTGCCATCATTCCAGGCTCTGCCTTAGAATTCAGTAACAACAGCACCTTCCTAAACAAGATTTGCTCGAACAGTGCTGCAGGATTCACGAACCATTTAATAAAGCTAATTAAATCTTTAAAATCAACATGGTTGGATTTGTTACTTAACACCACTTAATTTGGTAAAGCTCTTGGGAAATGATCCCATAACCCATGGTTACCTAGTCATCTGAATTTATAGATTCATATCAATAGCTCAGAATGCCTCAAGCTACAATGAAACTCTAGTCCTTTTATTATCTCCCACACACTAGGGTAACTTTCCATTTTATATTATATAAAATATTAAATTTGCATTTTATAATATGGTATAAAAGCAGTAGACTCCTTTATATTCACATTTGTTCTTTAAGGAAAAAAAAAAAAAAAGAATAGGTATTCCCAAGATCAAGGTGGAGACAGGTCATTTCCAATTTCATTCCTCTTGGAAAAAAAAAAACAAAAAAACTCCTATCCTAGGGGGTTGGGTGGTGACACACCCAGTTGAGCTCACATCATACTAAGCTGAAGGACTAGGGTTTGAGCCCCCATTCCCCACCTGCAGCAGGGACACTTCACAAGCAAGCGGTGAGGCAGGTCTGCAGGTTTTTTTCTCTCTCCCTCTATCTCCTCCTTTCAGCTTCTCTCTGTCTTATCAATTAAAATGGGAAAAAAAGGACACCAGAAGTAGTGAATTTGTAGTGCGGGCACCAAGCCCCAGCAATATTTCTGGAAGAGAAAGAAAGGAAGGAAGGAAGAAAGGAAGGAAGGAAGGAAGGAAAAAGAAAGAAAGAAAGAATGAATGAAAGAAAGAAAAAAAATGAAGGAAGGAAGGAAGCAAAGAAGGAAGGAAGGAAGGAGTAACTGCTCAAGAACAAGATATCACAAAGAGAATGCTACATCACAGATAAGAAGTTGAAGCATCGTCTGCATCAAGGCCAACTTCACTGGAACAGTAAGGAGTAACATGTTAATTACATCGCTTTCCCTTAGGCTGGCATTATATAGAAAAATCTCTAGTGAGAAAACGGAACTTGAGGGGACAGCCAGAACTCCCTAGCACTGTGAGCTAATTTGCAGGAGCCCCTACTCTGATCTTACATGTGGGAAATGCAGCAGAATCTATTGGGCTCAACCATGGGAATTTAACTGGGGCAGAGGTTTGCTACAGGCAGCACATGGCATGTTGGGAGAGCAAATTCATAAGCACTGCCAACTGAGTAGGAGTAATTCTAACTGGTGCTTTTGCTCATCTGCAAAACTAAATTGGAGTACACTGTGACCAGGAATGGTGCAGATTTCCCTGATATACTGATAGCCTTTCTCTTTTCTTTTCTTTCCTTTACTTTTCTTTTTCCTTTTCTTCACTTTTCTTTTCTTTTTTTTTTTTTTTTTTTTGCCTCCAGGGTTATTGATGGGACTCAGTGCCTGCACTACAATTCCACTGCTCCTGGAGGCCACTTTTTCCCATTTTGTTGCCTTTGTTATTGTTGGACAGAGAGAAATCAAGAGGCAGGGAAGACAGAGAAGGGGAGAGAAAGATAGACACCTGCAGACCTGCTTCACTGATTGTGAAGCGACACCCCCTGCAGGTGGGGAACTGGGGGCTCGAACCGGGGTCCTTACACCAGTCCTTGCATTTTGCACCATGTGCACTTAACCCGCTGCGCTGCTGCCCGGCCTATCCCTAGAATTCTCCTCACAACATGGCCAAGTGCTGAATCACATCTTCACCCACTTTCAAGTGTACTTTTAGTCACAGCTGACCAGAAGGGTTGGCAGCAACTCCTAAGAGTTGGCTACCCCAGTGACATTCAAGGGCAGGGAGAATCAGGCACCCCTAATACAAAGTTGATATGGGACATGAAGGGCTTTCTTTCCATGCTAAGCACATGCAGAGGGGTGAATTAATAGCATTGCAAAGAGCTGCTCTGGCACCTCCCAAATGGAGAGTCTGGTGAGAAAACTGAGAATTATCTGAAGGGATCACTACCCTTCTTGCCATGGCAGTAGGGCTGAGACAAAGTACCACCCATTGGGGAAATAGCTTTCCAGCCCCATCCCACCTGACCTTAAGGCTTGGTGACAGCTCCTGGAATCTGTAGATTAGTGACTGCTCAAGCCAACAGAAGTCTATCAAAGCACATAGTTGGTAGAATTAAGTCAGTGTGGGGAAAAAAAAGTTGACAAAAAACAGACAACAAAGTAGCAGCTTCCTCTATTGTACTTGGATTGGGAATTAATTGATAGCTACCGCTGAATTAGAACCTTCATTCTGTCTTATCAGAGAAAATAGCCAGAGTACACAGGAAGTTATGAACCTTATTCAATAGCCCTATGCACAGGGACTTAAACGGAAAGCACAACTTACTTTCTTCGACTGCAGAGCCAAACCTGTGGTGTCAGATAATCAGGAAAAATCACTGCACCCAGAGGCCAGGTGGTGGTGCACAGGGTTAAACCCACATAGTACAAAGTGCAAGGACCCATTCATGGATCGAGGTTTGAACTTCTGCTCCCCCACCTGCAGGGGAGCTGCTTATAAGAGGTGAATCAGGCCGGTGGATGTCTATCTTTCTATCTCCCTCTTTTCTCTCACTTTCTCTCTATCCTATCCAATAAAATGGGGGGAAAATGGCTGCCAGGAGTTGTGGATTTGTAGTGCTGGTATCCAGCCCCAGAGAAAACACTGGAAGGGGATTAAAAAGAAGAAGTGGGGCTGGGTGGTAACAGCACAGGTTAAGCACACATGACACAGTGAATGTTCAAGGACGAGTATAAGGATCCTGGTTCGAGCCCCTGGGTCCTCTCCTGTAGGGGAGTCGCTTCACAGGCAGTGAAGCAGGTCTGCAGGTGTCTATCTTTCTCTCCCCCTCTCTGTCTTCCCTTCCTCTCTCCATTTCTCTCTGTCCTATCCAGTAATAAAGATAGCAATAACAACAATCACAATAAACAACAAGGGCAACAAAGGGGAAAAATGCCTCCAGGTACAGTGGATTCATAGTGCAGAGCCCCAGAAATAACCCTGGAGACAGAAAAAAAAATAAATAAAAAGAAAAAAAAGAGAAGAGAAGAAGAAGAAAAAGAAGGAAATTAACTGCATCCCAAACAAGCAGTGCAGACTCAGATCCACTTTCTTCTAGGGCAAGAAGCTAAGCCAGAGCCCCACCTACTTATGAATATAGTAGCCAGACCTGACCACCTAGTAAGCCACATGCAGAACACATATTACTACTGCACCTGTGTAGTCAACTAAGAAAGTCCTGTCCACCTATATTCAGCCAGTGACACAGATCCCATCCCCCAACACACACACCCATCCTCAGTTCTTGAACACATGTTTTCATTTACTCAAAAACATCATAGAAGAAGGCTCCACCTGACCAAAGACATTAGCTGACACATTCAGAAACCCAAAATCGAACTGACTGGTGAAGAAATACAATAAACATATTGTAAATCCTAGAAGAGACCTATAACTCAAATATGTATATCCTCTCTAAATAACCAAAAATCATAGGAAATGAGCTAAATAACATATTATCATGCACAAGAACCCAAGCGTGAGCTTCCACTCCCCACCTGTAGGGGAGATGCTTCACAAGTGATAAAGCAGGTCTGCAGGTATTTGTCTTTATCATTCTCTACCCCCCCCCCGATTTCTTTCTGTCCTATCTAATAAAATAAAAAAACAAAAAAAAAGCAAGAAAAAAATGGCCACTGGCAGCAGTGGATCCCTGGTGCTGGCACTGAGACCCAACTCTGGTGGCCCCCAAAAAAATTTTTTAAAAAGAAAATGGGCTAAGTACTTATGATACCACAAGGTAAATAAATATGAAAGGACCAAAAGGAACTCCTAAACATCTAATAACTGATCTACTAACTCTCAATTAATAAGTTAATTTAGTCTTAAATTAACTACAAGAAAACACAAATGAGATAATAAAGACAAGGAGTACACACAAAAGAGAAGCATGGCAAAGAAATAATAATAATGGAAAAATCCACCCCCACCATAGGGTTGAAAAATATACTAAAGTAACCAAAGAACTCAATAGACAGTTTTAAAACTAGACTTGACCATGCTGAAGAAAGACTCAGAACCATGGATGATAGGACATTTGAAATTATAGAGCCAGCAGGAAAAATGAAAACAGGGGAATTAATGAACACATGAAAAACACTGGGAATTTGAGAAGTAAAAGAAAGGGACAAAAATACATTTCAAGCCATTATGGATGAAAAAAATTGAACCTGGGAAATAAATGGACATCCAAATCCATGAGTCCCTGGAGACCCAAAATAGATTGAATCTAAAGTGAGTTAAATTGAGACACATAATACTTACTAAAAGTAAAAGGCAAAGAAGTTTATGAGGAAAATATAATGGAAACTGTAAGAAGGTGTTTTTTGTTTGTTTGTTTAATTAAAAGTAGAATCAACATATATATGATCCAGTGATTCTGCTTCTGGGAATATATACAAAAGAAATGAAATGCATTTATGTCCCTTTCTTCTACTTCCCTGCCCCACGAGGGAAAGAGAGAGGCAGGCTAGGAATATAGATCAACCTGTCAATGCCCATGTTCAGCAGGAAAGCAATTGCAGAAGCCAGATCTTCCACCTTCTGCATCCCACAATGACCTTGGGTCCATACTACCATAGGGTTAAAGAATAGGAAAGTTATCACGGGGAGTTCTGGTGTTGGGAATTGTCCCCTCTTATCCTACAGTCTTGTCAGTGTTTCCATTTTATAAATAAATATATAAAAAATGAATATATTTTGCATTCCCATATTAATAGCAACATATGCAAATAGCGATAGTCAAGTTATGGAGACAACTCATTTCCAGTGATGGATGGATGAAGAAAGAAGTTGTGGTTACATGTGGAAAGATATTAAGCTGTGGAAATATGGAAATTATAATACGCAAAGGTTGGATGGACCTTAAGGCATTATGTCATGAAATAAGTCAGAGAAAGAAATATATACAAAATCTTAGTTGTATGTGAAAGCTTAAAAACAAGAAATCAGTACATAATGATTAAAGGATCAATCAGCCAAGAAAATTTAACAATTATTAACATCTAAGCACCCAATGAGGGACCACCTAAATACATCAAGCACCCACTCAAAGAACTTCAAAAATACACCAATAGTACAATAGTAATACAATAATAGTGGGAGACTTTAACGCCCCACTCTCACACTTAGAAATATCAACAAAGCACAGAATAAAAAAAGAAACAAGAGAATTAAATGAAGAGATGGACAGACTAGACCTCTTGGACATTTTCAGAGTTCTTCACCCCCCAAAATTAGAATACACATTATTTTCAAATACACAAAACACATACTCAAGGATAGACCACATGTTAGGACACAAAGACAGCATCAACAAATTCAAGAGCATTGAAATAATCCCAAGTATCTTCTCAGATCAAAATGGAGTAAAACATTTAACAACAAACAGAAAACTACTAAAAGTCACAGAATTTGGAAACTAAACAACATACTGCTTAAGAACCACTGAGTCAGAGAGACACTCAAGCAGGAAATTCAAATGTTTCTGGAAACAAATGAAAATGAAGACACAAGCTATCAAAATAATTGGGACACAGCTAAAGCAGTACTGAGAGGGAAACTCATAGCCATACAATCACATATTAAACAACAAGAAAAAACCCAAATAAACAACCTTACTGCACAAATTAAGGACTTAGAGGAAGAGGAATAAAAGAACCCTAAAGCAACCAGAAGGGCAAAAATCACTAAAATTAGAGCAGAAATAAACAACATCGAAAATAAGAGAACCATACAAAAAATCAATGAAGCCAAATGTTGGTTCTTTGAAAAATTAAACAAGATTGACAAACCCCTAGCCAGACTCACTAAACAAAAAAGGGAGAAGACTCAAATTCATAGAATTGTAAACAATAGAGGAGATATCACAACTGACACTACAGAAATCCAGAAAATCATGCGAAACTTCTATGAAGAACTATACACCACCAAGCTAGAGAATCTGGAAGAAATGGAACAATTCCTAGAAACATATGCCCTTCCAAAACTGAACCAAGAAGAACTACAAAATCTAAATGTACCAATCACAGACAAAGAAATCAAAACTGTTATTAAGAATCTCCCCAACAACAAAAGTCCTGGACCAACCAGATGGCTTCACAAACAAATTCTATAAAACCTTCAGGAAACAGTTAATACCCATACTCCTAAAGCTTTTCCATAAGATCAAAAGAAACAGATAAAGATGAGTATGGGATGTCCCCACTCATCAACAGAAGTTGAGAAAGAAGAACAGAAAGGGAAACTAAAAGCAGGATCTGATTAAATTGAGAGCAGGGCACCAATGTAAAAACCCTGTGGTGAAGGGGAGGGTGGCCATTGGGCTTCCTGGCACCATTGCGTGGGGGTGGGGATGGGACACAGTCTTTTGGTGGTGGGAATCATATTTATGTACATTCCTATTAAAGTGTAAACATATAAACCACTATTTAATTAATATGGGAGGGGAAAAATTGATCATGTCTAGAACTTAAAACACAAACTGAGTCTTTTTAATACATAGGCTAAGTCTTTGATATGTGGACTCTCTTAAAAGCCTAGACCAGGGAGAACAGAAACAATGGATAGCACAGCTATATACAAGATTCTGGGTATTAAACCCCAAACCCTAACAAAGGGACTTTCCAAAGTTAACCCAATTGCCAAATAATGTGATGATAACAATAACCATCCATTGTCTTTTTGAACCCTAAGACAACAGGAACCTCACATTTCCACTATAGAGCCTATATTTCCCCCAGTCCTGGAACCTTAGGGTGGGGCCCACTTTCCTGCATGCTGCTCTCAATTAAAGTCAGATAATATTGCATTCGTGGATGGAAACCTAATCAACGCAACGAGTGCCACCACAACATGCTTCACGTAAGACTGTGACCAGAGACTTCAGGTGTGGAATGACAACTCTTCAGCTTCATCAGTCGGGTGAGACCTTTCCTTTCATAGTATTCTCTAATTCCATTCCAGGTGGTCCACTCCCCAATAAAGTCCCCAAACCTAGATATAGTTCAGGTCCCCTGAGATAGAGCATAGGTTCACATGTGCCCATAAACTACTGCAAAATATATACCTGAAAGCAGAAGTACACTAGAGTTTGCAGTGAGTACCCCCCTCCCCTAACACTTCCTCTCCACTATTCCAACCTTTGGGTCCATGATTGCTCAACAATTTGTTTGGTTTTGTATGTTAACTATCTTTTCAGTCACCAGGTTCCAGATGTCATCAGGATGCTGGCCAGACTTCCCTGGACTGAAGACCCTAACAATGTGTCCTGGAGCTCCGCTTCCCCAGAGACCCACCCTAATAGGGAAAGAGAGAGGCAGACTGGGAGTATGGAGCGACCAGTCAACGCCCATGTTCAGTGGGGAAGCAATTACAGAACCCAGACCTTCCACACTCTGCAACCCATAATGACCCTGGATCCATACTCCCAGAGAGATAGAGAATGGGAAGGCTATCAGGGGAGGGGATGGGATATGGAGATCGGGTTATGGGAATTGTGTGGAACTGTACCCCTCTTATTCTATGGTTTTGTTAATGTCTCCTTTCTTAAATAAAAGACAAAAAAAAAGATATGGAGACAACTCATAAATTATAACATGCAAAAGTTGGATGGACCTTAAGGCATTATGTCATGAAATAAGTCAGAGAAAGAAATGTCCACTTCCCACCAGCAGTGAAGTTTGGTGCCTTTCCCCCAACATCCCTAGCAACACTCGTTGTTGCCCTTTCTAATGTATGACATTTTCATGGGTGAAAAGTGGCATGTAATTATTGTCTTTAGCTGTATTTCTCTGATAATCAGGGACTTTTAGCACTTTCTCCTGTGTCTGTTGGCTTTCTGAATCTCCTTCTCAGTGAGGGTTCTGTTCATGTCCCTGCTCCATTTCCTAATGGCTGCATGGACGTGTGTGTGCATGTTAAGTTTACTGAGTTCTTTATATATTTATATATTTATATTCTTTATTTATACTGAATTCTTTATCTGAAGTATGGTGTATATAAAGATCTTCAGCAACTCTGTGGACTGACTTTCTGTTTGGGTGATGGTACCCTTTCTGTGCAGAAGCTTTTCAGTTTGATATAGCCTCAATGATTTATTTCTCTTTTCTTTGCTGTTGGATTTGAGTATTTTAAGACATTTTGAAAGCATAGATTGTGAAGTATTCTGCCAATATTTTCTTCTATGTATCTGATAGTTTCTAATCTAGTATCCATGACTTTGATCCACTTGGAGTTGACTTTTATACACAGTGGCCCAATTTCTTTTGTTTTCATATTTCAATCTAATTTTCCCAAAACCACTTGGTAGAGAGACCATTCTTTCTCTACTTAATACTTTGCCCTTCTTGTAAATATTTAGTTGTCATTATATGTGTGTGTGGGCTTATTTCTGGGCTTTTAATTCTGTTCTTAGTCTGTGTGTCTATTTTGGTTCCAGTTTTGATTCAGTAACTCTTTAGTATAGTTTGAAGTCAGGAAATTTGATGCCTCCAGTTTTCGTCTTTTTTTTTTCTCAAGACTGCCTTGGCAACCATAGGGACTTTCTAGTGCCAGATAATTTTTGTAGCTTTTGTTCTATTTACTACTTATTTATTTTGTTCTATTCCTTTAAAGTAATTTGGTGGTTCCTTGCTAGGGATGACATTAAATCTGCGTATGCCTCTGGGTAGAATGGTCATGTTGGTGAAGCTAATTCTTCTAATCCAAGAGCATCCTTCCTTCCCTCCTTCCCTCCTTCCCTTCCTTCCTCCCTTCCTTTCTCCCTTCCTTCCTCCCCTCTCTCCCTTCTCCTCTCCCCCCTCCCTCTGTCCCTTACTATCTTCCTTCTTTCCTTCCTTTCCACCTTGATGAGTCCACTGTGCACTTCCTATCTTTCTATTTCATTGTGTGACATTTCATTGTATGAGTAACTCAATTTTTCTGTGTGCAGGTTTCTCACTTCCTTTGTTAACTATTTCTAAATAGTGGTTCTTTGTGCTACTACTGTTTATTTCTGGATGTCTTCTTGTTCAGTATTTACACAGAGAACAGTTATTGAGTCTGCCACTTTGCTTGGGATATAATGTACAGCATGACAACTATAGCTAATGTAGGAAACATTGGAAAGTGGCTAAGAGCTAATGCTGAGTTCTCATCATAATGAAAAAATTGTATTTTAAAAAATTTTCCCTTTTTCTTTTATCTATATGAGTAGAAGGGTGATAGTTAAATCTTCTGGAGTCATTTCATAATGTATATAAGTCAAACCACCATGATGTATAACTTAAGTTTATATAGTTGTGTCTGAATTATTTTTAAGTTGAAACTGGAAAAAATAATCAAAGTTAACCAAATTAATTACTAACAGTACAATGCTCTGTGCAACACAATTGACCTCACTGATACCTTCCCATTTGTTGGCTGTTAGCTCAGTCAACAGCATGCCCTAAAAGATTTTCCAAGCTAAGAAACTCTTCAAATAATAGTTGACATGGAATGTTAAAATATTGCATATGCTGGATTCAGAATGTCTCTTTAAGCCATTGCTATTGAACCATTATTTTGGGAAGGATAAATGCTCTAAATTATATCAAGGACACTGGAGATATTAAGGTAGCAGTTAGGGTCACTGGTGAGAGGCTAGATGCCTTTTCTTTATATATATATATATTTTTTTAATATTTGTTTTATTTATTTATTTCCTTTTGTTGCCCTTGTTGTTTTATTGTTGTAGTTATTATTGTTGTCATCATTGTTGGATAGGACAGAGAGAAATGGAGAAAGGAGGGGGAAGACAGAGAGGAGGAGAGAAAGATAGACACCTCCAGACCTGTTTCACCGCTTGTGAAGTGACTCTCTTGCAGGTGGGGAGCCAGGGCTCGAACCAGGATCCTTATGTCGGTCCTTGCACTGTGTGCCACCTGCGCTTAACCCACTGCATTACAGCCTGACACCCGCTAGATGCCTTTTCTTAGGATTATTATTTTCAGAGATAACACTTCTAGATAAATTCTTTTAAAGGTAGTTTTAATTCAGTCTTCTCCACTCCATCAAAAGTCCCTTAATCATCTCCTGAAACCATGCCTTCCTTCCTGAGAAAATAGATATTTAAGTAGTGGTTCTGTCTATCACACTAAAAATTTTGTCATTAATTTCTATTTTCCATGGTAGTCCCCTAGTTATAGTTATTTAAAATACATGGAATGTTCTTAGTTTACTCTTAAGGTTATAATTTTTTAATTGCCATCATGGTTCCCATTCATGCCTGTATGATGAATCCATAGTTCTCAGGGGCGCTCTCTCTCTCTCTCTTTTACTATAGGAAGAGATCAAGGAAGTAGAGAATGACAGAGCAAAGTAGACATCTGCAGCACTGTTTTGCTACTCATAAACCTCCCTCCTTTCAGATGGGAACCACAGGTTCAATCCTGGGTTCTTGCACATGATAGATAACATGTGCATTCTACCTGGCCTCGGTCATGATAATTTTATCTCCAACCACCAACAGATATAAGCTGTATTTATAATCTTAATAGGTGCCCTTGTTTCTGTAATGTTTATTTCCATATGGGTTGAAAGAAAATATGCAGTGTTTCTGTGGGACTATGTGAAAGCTTGGTACAGCTTAGGGGAGCTCTTCCATCCTTGGATGAAGGTCTGGAAAGACACCCTACTTGTTAGCCTCTCTCCTTATAGAGATGAGCCAAGAGGAAAAGTCTCCCAGACTCAGTTTCCCCTTGTTAGTCATTCAAGCCCACAGAAAGCCTACAAGCCTCTCACACTTAGTTCCCCTCTACTAGCAGGCTAAATGGCTGCCTGCTTGAGGGTTCACTCAAAGTTCACACATCCACTATAACTTCATCTTTTGATCATATAGGAGAACATACTCTATCATACACGCCTGCCAGTCCCTGGCAGTGAGACCCCATATTCTATTTCCCTGTGCGCTATGATATCTGTGATTTACATCAAGCTTTGTTTTTCTTCTTCTCTACCTCACCTTACTGGTTTAACCCCTATGTTGTTCTCAAATACCTTTGGATAATTAACTTGTCTGCATCATGGAAACTAATTGTTTTTGACCTTTATGTATCTCATCAATTCTTGTCATACCAACCCCCTACCATGGGGGCAAGCTGACCTTTAAGAAACCTGTAATTTCTGACATATGTGAAAAATGTTCTTTGTTTAACTCAGTATAAAAGCCTGTACCCATCTTCAAATAAACAGATGTTCATACCAGAATGTCTCCTGATGCCTCTTTCTAATTCACACAGTCACTAGAGCTGGTGAGGGAGGGTGGGAGGTGTAAAGTCCCCCCCCCCCCCCATTGGAGCCACTCCACGTGAGCACCAGCATGTTTCTAGACCTTTGGCTGTGAGCAAGTCTTCAAAGAGTCTATGTCAAACTAAACACAGTTTAAACCAGAATAGAGAATGAACAGTCCTAAAGCTAGAGACAGGGATGTTTTCCAGATATTCCCCATATGCACTTTGGGATAGGCCTTGAACAGTTAAGCAGGTGTTATAATATAGCTTTAGTTGACAGAGAAAAATAGATGCTTTTCATTTGTTAAAAACAGTCAGAAAGTAGCCTTGGATCTCGCATGTTTCCCTTCTGGGTCTGAATGATGCAGGTGCAAAGACACAAGGGATAATACAATTCAAAAGCTTTAATTCAACAATATGAATTAAACCAGTCAAGCTCACACTAAAAACTCTAAAACACCAACTGTTAGGACAACAAGGGCTCTGGACATCTTTCTAGTCCACCTATCTTTCTCTACCACATTCAGATTTCTCCTTCTTGATTCTCTGTTACCTGAGCAGTTAGGACAAGAATTATAGAGTGGGAGTTATCAAAATATGCATGGTCAGACTGAAGGAAAGTTAACTTCAGGTGGTTGTCTAAATGCTTCCCTTCTGCAATTTTTATCACATTAGACCTCCATTATTTAATATTTAGTTAATCCTCACTCAGTAGATTTTTTATCTTTATTTTTCTTTATTTTAGAGAGAGAGAGAGAGAGCGAGCACTATGGTGGTGGTGCTGGGAATTTACTTCGGGACTGCAGAGACTCAGGTATGAAAATATTTTGCATAAGCATTATGTTCTTTCCCCAGCCCAACTTTTCACATTGCTAGCCATCTGACAGTTTTCCATCTAACATGGACCAAAGTATTTAAGTGAATTTTTGTTGCCCTACAGGTGCAAAAAAGAAATTAAAAATTAAAATTGACTCCTAAGCTAGCTTCTAAATTCAAAATTCAAGATTGCTTTTGCAGTTTTTGTTGCAAGAAGATTGTGACATTCCTTGGGGCCCTGGCTTCTTACAAGTTAAGCACGAACTTAACAGTGCCATGAAACCTCTAAACTTCATGCTGAAGGTAGGATACAAGGAATATATATATATATATATATATATATATATATATATATATATATATATATATATATTACCTCTATGGTTATTGCTGGGGCTTGGTGTCTGCACCATGAATCCACTGCTCCTAGAGGCTATTTATTTTCTCCCTTGTTTTATTGTTGTTGTGGTTATTATTAGTCTTGTCATTGATGTCATTGTTGTTGGATAGGACAGAGAGAAATGGAGAGAGATGGGGAAGACAGAAAGGGGGAGAGAAAGACACCTGCAGACCTGCTTCACCACCTGTGAAGTGACCCCTGCAGGTGGGGAGTGGGGGACTCAAACCAGATCCTTCCGCAGGTCCTTGTGCTTCGTCCTGTGTGCGCTTAACCCACTGCACTACTGCCCGACCCCTGACATGTATATTTTCAAGTAGCTTTCAGTTTTTTTCACTGCTTTCTGAAATTTACCAAAGCAATCTCTTATTTACCTTCTTTAAAAATCTTGCCAAAAAAGGTATGTTTTACAAAGAAATGCAAACTCATATTGTATTTGGAAAGAGTAATACAAGTGCAAGAGAATTGTGGAAGGAGAAAAAAACAAAACACTGAAATCCTTCTTAAAGCATTTTAAAGGTTATTTGTCATGAGATAGATCTTCACATGAGAGGACTAGAGAGGAAGACCAAGCCCCACTCAGGTACATGGGACACTGGGGTTGAACTGAGAGCCTTAGGCATGCCAGTCTTTTCCTCTGCTAGCTGAGCCAATTCCCTAGCTGCTACTGATGTCTGCACATTGGACATTGTATTTATGTGGATGACTACTGGCTCTAGAAATTAACTGGGGAATTACAGTGCTTGTGATGATTGTATCTCCTGTACTATCTTAGGTACTACAGAGTCTAACTCCATTAGATGCCTAGTAAAGTCAATAAAGTCACAGTATAGAATTCTTGGCATTCCTCTTCCTCATGAACAGAGAGAAAGTTATGTGTATCATGACACGGCATGAGATGGCTTCATTTCCTTCCAGGCAAAAGCAGATATGGATTGTTATTGATTGCATTCCTGCTGCCTTCTCAGTCTTCAAAAATCAGCCACAGGGTGAATGCCTCCCCATCTGCCAGCTTGTGACTTCACACCTGGACTGAATGAACCTGAGATACTGATGTCATACCAGGATCAGAAGAGAAAACACTAAGCAGGACTTGAAATGAAGTTGGTCTATTGCACTAAAGTAAAAAGACTCTGGGGTGGGTGTGGGGAAAGGTTTCAGGTCCTGGAACATGATGGAAGAAGACCTAGTTGGTGGTGCATTATTATGTGGAAAACTGGAAAATTTTATGCATATATAAACTATTGTATTTACTATCTAAGGTAAAACATTAATCCCCCAATAAAGAAAAAAATTTAAAAAAGAATTCTAGAAATGAACCCACCTTAAGACTTAGCACTTCATCTCCTAGGGATTTACCTAGAGAAGACAAAAACATCTGTCTGGAAACACCTGTGCACACCAGTGCTCATAGCAACAGAGTTTGGAATAGTCTAAACTTAGAAGCAACCCAGATGCCCAATGACAGATGAATGTCTAAGAAAGTCGTGAAACCCTATGCACAGTGAAGCACTATTCAACTGTTAAAAATGAGGTCATTTCCTTTGCAATATCATGATCAGATGTTGAAGGAACTTAATAGGTGGAACTTAGGAATAACTTAGCAGTGTAAGAAACCATAAAGTGAAACTTGAATTGGGTGTGGTGTATTGCACCAAAGAAAAGGACTTTGGGGAAGGAGGGGAAGGGACAGGATGAAGGGACATAAGGGTCCCGATGTGTCTCCTAGACCCCAATCAAAGGGGAGATGAAAGGTAGAGTGCCTATATGTTACATACTATACTATAAACTATTAACCCCTCAATAAAATTTTCAAAAAGGAAAAACTGATATTGCCTAATGCAAATGTATATTCTATAGATTTTCATAAGCCAAGATACAGGGATAAACTTTTTAAAAGAGTGAAAACACATGCCTTTGAAATAGCAGTGTGAAAAAAAAAAAAAACAAGCAAAAACAAACAAAAAAAACCCCTTTCAGACCAAACTCAAAATCTATATAATCAAATAGGCAGCCTTCTTCCTGGGACCAAACTAGGGCAAAAAAGAAGAGAATTAGCCATTTCTCTGCTTTATCTGTTTTATCTTAAGGAAATATAGGATAACAGTACATGCTGAGATCGACTTAGATCTTTGAATGTATCAAAAATAAAGAATGATATAGAATGGAGTTATATTCTAACTAATTAATAGCCCTAACTCTAATCCAAAGATTATGAGAAAAATCTCATGACTCCACCCCCCTTAAGGTGTGAGTATTTCTATTTTAAAGACAAGTTCAGTGGGGAACATTATTTCTCTGGATCTTGTTTTTTTTTTTGTTTGTTTGTTTGTTTTTTGTTTCTAGGCTCTAGGACAAATTATAGAAAGAAGCTTCTTTTCAGATTCTTTGTAAGAGTTAAAAAATAATAAAATAAACAGTTCAATAGGAGAAGTGCTAAATGTTAAATGAATAAAAATTGTAAGGATACCACAAAATAGCAAAAATAAACTAACCCTATATACAACTTGGAACTGAGAGAAAGCAACTTCCTATCAGTAGTAGAGCACAGCCAGCATTTTGAACATTAAAACTAGCAAAACTAAACATTGCTTAGCTACATGTTGTAAAACTAAGTGAAAGAGTCTGTGCAGGGTGGGGGTGTGGGAGAGAGAATGATGGTTATGTAAAAATACTAATGACAAAAGACTCCAGAGTCCCAAATTCAATATGCTGCTACTTTAAGCCAAAGCTAAGCTGTGCTGTGGTTCAAACAAACAAGTCAAACAAACAAAATGAAGGGAAAGGACACAGTGGCAGCCACAGTGTTTATAGAAGGGAACAGGGAGGAAAAGGAGGTTTGGCAAGGTCACATGTACATATGATTTATAGGGGGAAAAAAGAGGTTTATGCAGTCAATGCTATTTATACATTTTCTTCATATTTGGGAGCGACTCTCTGCCCCAATCCAGCTTTCTAGTCCTATTCTAAACTGTGATACCATCTTCCCAGACAATATTTTTAACACATCTGCACGCTAGCTATCAGGCTCAGGTTAACATTATCAAAGTCACAGGCCCTTTGGAACATACCTAAAAAAGACTTCCTAGCTTCTTTCCACACAAAGACCCCTAATTTCATCTTGCTCAATTCCTACCTTTGGGTTCTTATTTATTAAACTATGTGTCCTGCTTTGTTTTTTTTCTTACTGCTTTTCAGTCATCAAGTTGCTGATGCTTCAAGGATTCCACCCTGACTTCCCTGCCCAGATGACTTCACCAAGGTGTCCCAGAACTTCACCTCTCCAGAGCCCTACCCCTCTAGGGAAATACAGAAACAGGCTGGGGTATGGATAGACTTTGCCAAAGTCCATGTCCAGCAGAGAAGCAATTACATAAGCCAGACCTTCTGCACCCCATAAAGAATTTTGGTCCATAATCCCAGAGGGATAAAGAATAGGGGAGCTTCCAGTGGAGGGGAATGGAGTATGGAACTCTGGGAATTGTATGGAATTGTAGCCCTGTTATCTTACAATCTTGTTAATCATTCTTAAATCACTAATAAAAATTAAAAAATAAAATGTGGGTTTATTAATTTCATTTAAGATAACATTTTTTCTTTAAAGATAGACACACACACACAGAGAGAGGGACCATAGCCATGAAACTTCTTTCAATGTGGTGAGGGCCAGGCTCAAACCTGAATCATACACACAGCAAAACAGCACACTATCCAAACATTCAGTATTCCTATTGTTCTACTTTACTTATTTTGGATAAAGACAGAGAGAAATTGATGCAGGAGAGGAGGTACAAAGAGAGAAAGAGACACCTGCAGTACTGTTTCACTACTCATATTGAAAACATTTCTTGATAGTATAAATGAGACCTGTTAACAGTAGTTTCTTCAAAGGAAGTGACTTAGACATTCAAAATTTCACTATGTATTTTGTCTGTTCTGTCAATACTCTTCTTTATCGTATGCATTTGTGACTTTTAAAATGACTGATTATATAAATAATTTTGTAATAAAGAATAAATGTTTGCCCAAAATAATGAGTCAATCAGTCATTAACCCCTCAATCTCACAAGGAATCTTCTTAGTTTTCCACATTCAGTTCCTCTATGACTTTTTCCTTGGAATGGAAATAAACTTCTGAAGAGTCACAACAAGGAGCATCCAGTGTATCAGACCAAGATTTCATGGGCACCAAGACTTACGTGGTAGAAAACAGGGAAACAAACTCTCACAAGGCTAGACATGGACCTTCCATATGACCCAGTAATTCCTCTCCTGGGGCTATACCCCAAGGACTCCATAACACCCAACCAAAAAGATGTGTGTACTCCTATGTTCATAGCAGCATAATTCGTAATAGCTAAAACCTGGAAGCAACCCAGGTGCCCAACAACAGATGAGTGGCTGAGAAAGCTGTGGTATATATGCACAATGGAATACTATGCAGCTACTTCTTCTTCTTCTAGCATTTGCCCTTCTTCCGTAGCCAGTCAACAGCATCAGGTTGAGCCTGATGTAAAGTTTCGAGACCTCCTTTGAATCTGGAGAGGTGGCAGTCGTTGACTATGTGGGTCATAGTCTGTCTGTAGCTGCAGGGGCAGTTCGGGTCGTCTCTGGCTCCCCAGCGATGGAACACAGAGGCGCACCGGCCATGGCCTGTTCGATAGCGATTGAGGAGGGCCCAATCATAATGTGCTAGGTCAAAGCCAGGTTGACACTTGCAGGGGTCTGTGATGAGGTGTTTGTTCTTTACCTCAGCTGACTGCCAACTCTGTTTCCAAGAGTCTCGAACAGAGAAGTTCAGTGTAGGCATAGGGGACCAGATTGGGTGATGAGACGTCAAGCGTTGGACAGGGTGGGCGAAGATATCCGCGTATATTGGCAAGTCCGGTCGAGCGTAGACGTGGGAAATGAACTTAGATGATGCCACATCCCGACGAATATCTGGTGGGGCGATGTTGCTAAGAACTGGCAGCCATGGAACGGGGGCGGAGGATGGTTCCAGAAATTATCCTCATGGAGGAGTATAATTTGGAATCGGCCGAGGCAGCCTCGCACATTAAGCTCACGTGAGGCAGTGTAGATGGAAAACAGATGATACCGTTTTTGCAGTGCTAGGGATTAGTTGCCATTTTTTACAGTAATCAGATATCAGAGACATGTCTTTCGTGAGTGTTTCCTCGAGGATGTCGAACTTGGATGCCTGAGTTGCACAGCAGATGTCATCGGCGTAGATGAACTTCCTTGAAGAAGTTTCTGGGAGGTCATTGATGTAAATATTAAATAGCGTATAGTGCTAACTATATGCCTTGTCTTGATGCTGAATGCGAGCAACTACTAAAGCAGTATGATGAATCGGATGACCCAGATGTAGCTGACCATCTCATTGCCTCCCTGGATGCAGCACGCCAAGCCCGCTGGCAACAACTCACGGAAAGTCTGAACTTCACCCACTCAGGTAGGAAGGCCTGGAAGCTTCTTCATAGTCTGGGTGCCAGTAGCCAACCCCCTCCCGTCTCCCATCCTCCTGTATCTCCAAACTCAGTGGCCAGTCACCTAACTCAAGTTGGACATGCTAAGATCGACCCAGTCTGGAAAAGATAAATTTCCCATGAGTGGTCATCCCACTTCCGTTTATCTTGTCCATCTCCAAAACTCTCTCCCTTTACACTGTCTGAACTGGAAGACGCTTTGAAGAGGGTTAAACCGGGAACAGCTGCTGGCTATGATAACATCACCCCAGAACTCATTCTTAACCTGGGTCCCGCGGCAAAGAAGTGGCTCACTTCATTCCTGTCCCACATCTTGGAATCTGAATCTATGCCCAAAATTTGGCATCGTGTGAAGATAATAGCAGTTTTGAAACCAACGAAAGACCCAACACTGGCCGCCAGCTATAGACCAATTTCTCTCCTCTCCATGTGTTACAAACTCCTCGAGAGGCTGCTTCTGTCACGTATTTCTCCTCTTACAGAGAAATTCCTATCACCCGCCCAAGCTGGTTTCTGCCCAGGAAGATCTACCTGCGAACAAGCCCTGGCCCTCTCAACTTACATTGAAAATGGATTCCAGAAGAATTTAAAGACGGGTGCTGTCTTTGTTGATCTCACAGCAGCCTACGACATGGTCTGGCACCGTGGTCTCCTAGTCAAGATCTCAAGATGCCTGCCTCCATGGGTGGCCAACACTATATCGTTTCTTCTCCAAAACAGAAGATTCCGGGTGCATCTGGGTGACAAGTCTAGCAGATGGAGACTTGTCTCAAGTGGCCTCCCCCAGGGCTCTGGTCTGGCTCCTATGCAGCTACTAAGAACGGGTCAGAGCTAGAAGGAATTATGTTAAGTGAGCTAAGTCAGAAAGATAAAGATGAGTATGGGATGATCCCACTCATCAACAGAAGTTGAGAAAGAAGATCAGAAAGGGAAACTAAAAGCAGGATCTGACCAAATTGAAAGTAGGGCACCAAAGTAAAAACTCTGTGGTGAGGGGGAGGGTGGACATGCGGCTTCCTGGGCCGGTGGGGGTGGGGGTGGGGGGTGGGTGGGATAGGACACAATCTTTTGGTGATGGGAATGGTGTTTATGTACACACCTATTAAATTGTAGTAATATAAATCACTATTTAATTAATATGAGAGGGGGAAAAATTGATTGTATGTCTAACAAAGGGACTTTTCAAAGTTAACCCAATTACCAAATAATGTGATGACAACAGTAACTATCCATTGTCTTCTTGAACCCTAAGACAGCAGGAACCTCACTTTCCCACTATAGAGCCTAAACTTCCCCCAGTCCTGGGACCCTAGGGTAGGGCCCACTTTCCCGTATGCTTCTCCCAATTCTTATCAAATAATATTGCATCCGCTGATTGCAACCTAATCAACACAATGAGTGCCACCCCAGCATGCTTCACTTCAGACTGTGTCCAGAGACTTCAGGTGTGGAACGACAACCCTTATGCTCCATCACTTGGGTGAGACCTTTCCTTTCATAGTATTCTCTAATTCCATCCCAGGTGGTTCACTTCCTAACAAAGTCCCAAAACCTAGATATAGTCCAGGTCCCCTGAGATACAGCATATGTTCACAGGTACCCATAAACTAGGGCAAATATATACCTGAAAGCAGTAGTACACTAGAGTTTGCAGTGAGTACTCCCCAACACTTCATCTCCACTATTCCAACCTTTGGGTCCATGATTTTTCAACAATTTGTTTGGCTTTGTATGCTAACTCTCTTTTCAGCCACCAGGTTTCAGATGCCATCAGGATGCCGGCCAGGCTTCCCTGGACTGAATACCCCACCAATGTGTCCTGGAGCTCTGCTTCCCCAAAGACCCACCCTACTAGGGAAAGAGAGAGGCAGACTGAGAGTATGGATTGACCAGTCAACACCCATGTTCAGCAGGGAAGCAATTACAGAAGCCAGACCTCCTACCTTCTGCAACCCACAATGACCCTGGGTCCATGCTCCCAGAGGGATAGAGAATGGGAAAGCTATCGGGGAGGGGATGGGATATGAAGATTGGGTGGCAGGAATTGTGTGGATCTGTACCCTCCATCCTATGATTTTGTTAATGTCTCCTTTCTTAAATAAATAAAAAAGAAAACAGGGAAGCAATACCCCAGTCAGGATGTGGTTAGAAAGCATAGTGTGACCCAGACTTATTTCAATATTGATTTCCATTCCTTCTAAGCATTCTGGCTCCATAGAGAGTTGTGTAATAGAGAGTCAGGGTAAGAGAATCAAGTTTTGTCGTAATTCCCACTGGCTCTGTCTGTGTAGATAAGTACCTTTATTATTGTCTTTTTGACAGTTCATTGATGGATCAGCTTTGGGATTCTTACTCTTCCCATCTAGAAGTACTTTATCAAATCATACATGTGCAATGCATTGCTGTAGTACCACATTAAAAAATATCTGAACCATAACTACTGGATGTTAGGGAATCAAAACACATGAACTTGCAAAAATAAAAAAGTAGTCAAACCGAAAGTCATCTCTAAAATTTCATGAGAACTACAGTGGTTTTGATCGCATATATGTGCAGGCAGAGGTTATGGCACAGGACTTTGATGAACTATTATATGGAAACATACCCCTGCAAGTAGTCTTGTCACTATTATACTACAAGTAATTTTTTAAAGTCTTAACCAGAAGAGGCAAAAATTGACTGCCAAAGTCCCAAATTCTATGTAATATTTTTAAAACATCCACAAGTGTCTTTAGTACTTGAGGATGATAATTACATTATATAATAAATTGGAGCAACAAAATTCAGAGATACTAAACCAGGTTATAGAATTGGCATCTAATGTGATGAAAACCCTTACTACTCAGTTGTAAGAAACTGATGGAATCTTCTCTTTTGCTACATCTTAAGTGGATGTTAAGTGACATAAGCCAGAAGGCACGATATTAATGACATAAGCCAGAAGGAGGTCAACTATGAGATGATGTTAAATGACATAAGCCAGAAGGCACGATATTAATGACATAAGCCAGAAGGAGGTCAACTATGAGATGATGTTAAATGACATAAGCCAGAAGGAGGTCAACTATGAGATGATCTCACTCAGGTGAAGCTTAACTAAAGAAAGGGAAAAGACAGGGTGGAACTTAGACTAGCTGTGATCTGCTGCTGCAGAGCCAAAGATTCTCAAGTGAGGAGGCAGGAAAGGGCTGAGAAGACTTTGGGCAGCCAATGCAGTATGGTGGAAGAGCTTCCATTCCTGCTTCTGATACATTTCTCTAGAAAAATGACTCAGCATTTATTTTGTAATGGCTTGAACTCAACACCTGAGTTCAACACTTGGACTGTACCATTCACTGGTGGTGAAACACTGGTTCTTAATTTCCTTGTCTAAAAGCCTCAGGACCATTCATGACCTTAAAGGCAACACTAATGTCTCCCCTTAGAACTTTTGTTTTCATCAAGTGCAAGCATCTAAGCATTGATTCGCTGCTAAGCGTTTTCTCTTTTCAAACCATGAAGCAAAGGGAAATCTGCTTTATAGTGGCTACATAATAACTGTAGACAACATAGTTGTATTCCTGGTTTCTACATTATTGGTGAAAATGAAAAACTGATTCATTACAATTGGTAAGAGAAAACAGAATGTGGATATTAGTTTCCTCCTGTCAGTAGAAATGTTTCTATAGATTTTTCTTAGTGTTGGCAATGCTTTTAGAGTGTGTCAGCATAGAAGGTACCTCATGTCTCCAAGATTGATTATAAAAATCTAGGAAGTGAGAGAAAGGTCCAAAGCCTACCTTTAGAACTCTACTATCCAATTAAAACAAAACAAGCAAAAAAACTTATAGGAGACTAACTGCTTGCAAATGCAGAAACTTGCTTGATTTTCCTGAAACAGGCACAAATAAGCTAGGGAAAAAAAGTCATTAGTATATTTCAAATTTTCTTTAAATTCTTATGGGAGTACAGAAACACAGCAGTGGTAAGGAATGCCATTGTTATTGCCTGTGCAAAAGCCATCGCTGTTCTATCTGGAGTCAAGATTCAGGAAGCCTGAACATATTTCTTTTCAAGAAATGTTTTTACTGTATCTTAGTTTCAACCAACATTGTCTTGTAGGATTATAGTGAAACCTTAGATCTTACCTCTGATATAAAAATAAATCTCATTGGGCTTTTCCCACAGAGTTTATGAGGCTATCCTTGAAATAATCTGGCATGGATGCCTGAGGAAGACACCTTGGATAAACTGAAAAGAGTATTTCTCTGTCCTACCTGAAGCTCCATTAAAGGTTGAAATGCCTACTAGTCCTAAGATAAGACAGAAAACCTGGGACCTGTTATTTTATTAGTGATATAATGATTAACAAGAGTGTAAGATAGGAGAGGTACAATTCCAAATGATTCCCACCACCACAGTTCTGTGTCCCATTCCCTCCATTGGAAGCTTTCCTATTCTTTATCCCTCTGGGGGTATGGACCGTAATTCCTCATGGGGTGCAGAAAGTGGGAGTAATTGCTTCTCTGCTGAATATGGATTTTGGAAAGTCAATCCATACCCCCAGCTTGTCTCTATCTTTCCCTAGTGGAGTAGGGGTCTGGAGAGGTGACGTTCCAGGGCACATTTTGAGGTTGTCTGCCCAGGGAAGTTAGGATGGCTTCTATCACCTGGGTACTTGTCATTAAAAACTGTCCTAAGATTTTTGGGAACTTAACATCTGTGTAGAAATGAGAAAATAACAGACCCCTGCCTAGATCAGGATGCTCCTATGAGGCAGATCTTCTACCTGTCCTGTCTTAACATGAGTAAGAACTGGGAAGGACAAGAACTGGGAAGGGAGCTCCTCTTGTTGATATATCTGGCCCAGTTTTGGGTCAGTCTCTCATCTCCATGATAATCAGCCTTTTAGAGTTGAGAGAGACCCTTACCACTGCCACATCACCCATTTTGCTAGGAGTTTGAATAAAAGGACTGTTTCCCTCTCCTCTTAACATGTATGAGATTGCCTGTGTGAATTGGCTGTTCTCCTGCATGGAGCCCAAAAATCTGAATCACACATAATAGTTGTCTATTGGAAAATTTCCATGCAAGTGACTGCTCAAAAGGAGAGTTTGTTCTCCTCCCCACTATTCCTCTTTCTGCTCAGAGAGGGGATTTCCGATGATTCATTCACTCACCCTGGCTCATCACAGATAGATTGAGATAAACTTTACGGAGATTTGAAGGCATTCATTAACCACTCACGTCACTCCACCTCCACCAAGTCTTTAGAGAAGCTCTATTCAGAACCAACGTGTCTGTAAGGCACTGATGACTGGGATAATTATGCTCCATTATTCTCTCCCCACCTAAAGTTTTGAGGCTGTATTTAGGAGGTTCAGTTATTCATAGTACCTTATACATGGAACAGGAAGCATGAAACAAACAGGAAACAGAAAACCTGGCGTTTTTTTTTTTTTTTGGCTTTACTATTTTCTTTAATTAAGGAGGCATAATTAACATATAACAGCTATTAGTTTCAGGTACTGAATCACTAGTATAGTACAGTGATTCATTATTTTCACAAATGACAAGATTTGTGATGAGAACCTTAAAGGTTTCAATCTTGAGAGCACACAAATATACAAATCCTCATTCACTTCAATATCTTCATGTGTGGGGCATAGTAGATACTAGCTACTGCCTTCTCAACTTGTTGCTTAAGGAAATATCAGGTGGGTTTTCAGTGCACCTTGTCATGAAAAATGGCAGAGCAGAACTTTGGCTCAGATCTAGTTGACTGCATGGTGCACCCATATACCTTGTTGATGTCTGTTACATGGAAATAGTTAAAGGAAAAGATGTCTCTTATGAAAGGTAAAAGTCTTATCATACTGAACTATTTACAAAAAAAAAGTCACAGTTACTTAAAGAGAATGAGTAAAAAAATCAAATTGTCATTAAGTAATCAGAACTTTTTGTAGTTACCTGTGAAAACAGCAGATCCTTATTTTTTTTCTCCATGAACCTACTATATTAACATATCTACCTGCTATTTGGTAAGTGACTGAAATATTTTTTTCTGAAATTTTAACTTAATGTTTAAAAATATGTAAATAGTTCAGTCTGAAACTTGGTTCTTCTGCTAATAGAAGAGTAGTCAAATAAAGAAGTCAATAACTTTTTTTTTCTAGTATTCATACAATGAAACTTCCTTGAAGTGCAATTGACATTTTCTTTCCCTCATACTCAGGCTATTAGATAATGGTATCAGTAAACCTTCATAGAATGTATTATAACCACCAAGGTCTCTAAAGCAAGACAAATCACCATCCTGCCAGATGAACCATGTAAGGTAGAATTTTGGCTTCCCTTCCTTTGGCCATTAAAACTTTTAGAGAAGCAAATGTCTTCTGTATATAAGGCCTAGCACAGAATGTGGCATTTGCTCATTAATGTGATATTAGATTGCACTCTAGAAAGAATAGGCTAATCAGGCTTTATTGACTTAAGTTGATGCTTTCCCGTTAACTCGGGTTACCCAGGCCTTGGGAAAAGCAGGGTGATTTAGAAATCCAGCATATCTGAACAAATTGGTTTTGCTCTTATTGGAGACCCAAGTTCAAGCATAATCTAGAGAATCTTTCACCTATAGGTTGTAGTTTGTCGTTTTTGCATTTGTAAGTTTCCTCAACGAGAGACCCAACAGCTGTCCTTACAGTCACAGAGATATACTGACTAGTAGAAAAACATTTAGACCTAGGTTTCAGATTTAGATAGGTGTAGGAGACGTTGTGGAGAAAAGGGAATGTTTTGAGGGAATGCAAACTGGTACAGTCTCTTTGGAAAACTGTATGGAGAAACCTTAAAGAAATAAAAATGGAATTACCTGAATACCCAGCAATATCACTCTTAGGCGTTTATCTAATGTACAATCAAGCACTAGTCAGAAGGAACATACACACCCGTATGTTCATAGCTGTATTATTCACAATAGCCAAAGAGTGAAAACAGCCTAAGTGCCCATCAACAGATGACTGGCTATAGATATTATGGAATATATGTTCCATGGAATACTACTCTGCAATCAGAAAGATGCTGGTGTGTCCTTTGGGATAAAATAGAACTGGAGGTGACTACTTTAGCAAAATGAGTAAAGGGATGAAAAGCAACTAGCAGATGGTTTTACTCATGTGGAATCTAGAGATCTGATTGACATGAACTTACCAGAAAAAAAAATAAAACAAGCAAGCAAAACCGATTGTAAGAAATTATGTGATTATCTTTGGGAGGTTGGAGGGTGGAAATACAGAACATTCGTGCTGAGTTTGGTGCAGAACTATACATTGTAATCTTACAATCTTGTAACAAGCTATTAATAACAAATACATTTTTTTTAAATAGGTGGGGCTGGCATCTAAGGGACAAAAAAACAGTTGAGAACTGAGATTCTTTTAGACAACACTTATGTGCCCTCCATCATCTTGGGACTCAATGTAAAAGAAGCAAATCAAAGGTCCCTAAACTATACCAGAGAAGTTTCATTTGCTAGTATGAAGGCATCTGCTAGAGAGACAGGACAGTTGGGAACTCCATGGAGGGTGGAGCTAGCAGGCAGCATTTTTGCCCTCAACCTCTACCCTGCACTATAGGTGGCAATGCAGACAAGGCACCTTCTCCTGCAAGTCTTGTTTTTCTAAAGCCAGCAGGCATGTGGTTATAGTATTCCTCTGCTCCCTTCTTGGGGCTGACACACACACAAGGGGTCAAAGCAATTCTCTATTGCTTTGTTAAAGTGGGCTGGATCACGCAAACTAGGAATTTTACCCACTATTCTGCAGAAATATACTCAAAGGCCCCATTCCCTCTTTCCTTTCCAGTTGCCTCCCAAAAGCAGATCATGAGGAGGACACTCTTGATTGCTTGGCCTCAGTGGCAAAGGGGATTAATTCCTGTACAGGGTGGTAACAACCAAAACTACAGTTCTTGGCAGGCTACTAGTCTCAGGACACTGCAGAGATAGCAGATAAAAACACATATTCAGTTTTCAGACGGGGCTTAGGGAGTTGGGGGAGGACCTAGGTTGGTGGTAGGAATGGTGTACATTTATTGCAGAGAGATGAGAAATGATACCCATGTGACAATTACCTTATAAATCATCATTTCCCCATAAAACAATAAAAAATAAGGCCTATTTAACTGTCCTGATAGCTTCAGCCTGAGGGACAGGTCTCAGGTCCATTACAACATGCAGATTACAAAGATGCTTTCAGAGAATATAGGCAGGAGATGCTCTCTTTGCACATCTACATGCACGTCTCTTGGTGCTACTACAATACGCTAAAAGGAGCTTATACACATTTGTGGAACCTGTGTTTTGGAACACCCACCCAGGAGGCACTTCCAAATCCCTTGGCCTGGAGCCAGCAGAGTTTATAACTGTGGCCCCGCAGGACTGTATGCATTTGTATATTTGAAAAGCTGCTACTTGAGATTCAGTCAAGTAGAAAATCAGGGCTAAATGAAATGTGTCCTCTGAGAACAATGAATGATAGGTTTGACACATCTTTAACAATAGGACCTATGGAAAAATAAGTTGGGCTACTCAGTCACAAAAGTCTGAGGGATGATCAATTGCTAGTCTGTAATAACAAAAGCAAATACAGAATAGTCCAATGGTCAATCCAATGAAAAGATAAAAGACATAGCACTTGTAAACTGTGCTAACACAGAAGAACCAAGATATATAAAGTAACAATAGTTTTAAAGAAGGGAAAACACACTGGGGGCCGGGTGGTGGTACAGTGGGTTAAGCGCAAATAGTACAAAGTGCAAGGACTGGCTCAAGGATCCTGGATCGAGCCCCTGGCAGGGGATCTCCATCTGCAGGGGAATTGCTTTACAAGTGGTGAAACAGGTCTGAAGGTGTCTATATATATATATATATTTTTCTCTCTATTTCCCCCTCCTCTCTCAAGTTCTCTCTGTCCTAGCTAATAAAATGTGAAAAAATGGCCGCCAAGAGCAGTGGATTCATACTGCAGGCACCGAACCCCAGCAATAACCCTGGTGGCAAGAAAAAAAAAGTTGGGGGGGGCACAAAACAGAACTTGGACTGTAGTTTGTATACTGCACCGAAATAAAGGATTGGTGTGTTCCGGTCCTGGGACATGATGGCAGAAGAGAACATGGAGGGGGGGAGATTATTATGTGGAAAACTGAGAAATGTTACACATGTAAACTACTGTATTTTACTGTGGACTGTAAACCTTTAATCCCAAAATAATGGGGAGAATAAGTAAAGGAACTGACAGCAATACAAAAATAAAATCTTTATATCAATAATTAGATCACTCAAAAGAAACTCCAAAGTTAACATCAGCCTTAGACAATGCACTAGTTCAGAGGGACTTAATTATACATGGAACAAGCCACTAAAAGCCTTCTGAGTACTTTTTTTTTCAAGTGCACATGAATCATTCTTCAGGATTAGTCCACATTAGACTAAATAAACAAGTCTCTTTAATTTAAAAAGATTGATATCCTACAAAGAGTATTTTCTCATCTCATTGGTGTGAAGTTGGATATCAGTTACACAAGGAGAACTGGAAAAAAAATCAAGTATCTGAAGATTAGAGAGTATTCTGCTGTTCAATAGTCACTGGGTCAATGAAGAAATAAAAAGATCAAAATGTACCTTGAGAAATGAACATGGAAATATATACCAAAATATTTTGGATGAAGGAACAGCAGTTCTAAGAAGGAGGTTCATATAAATACAGACCTACCTCAAGAAGTAAGAGAGTGTGAAATAAACATTCTAACTTTATACCTAAAAATATCAGAAAAAAAACAAATGAAGTCCAAATTTAGTGAAGGAAAATAGAAATAAAGATCAGAGTAGAAGTAAACAAGAGATCAGAAGACAACAGAAAAATCAATAATTGGGGGATGGGTGGTGGTGCACCTGGTTGACATCTCAAGTTATAATGGTTATAATGCACAAGGACTAGAGTTCGAGCCCTTGGTCCCCACCTGCACGAGGAAAGCTTTGCGAGTAGTGAAGCAGGGCTGCAGGTGTCTGTCTCTCTTTCTCTCTACCACCCCCTCTCTTCTCTATTTCTGGATGTTTCTATCCAATAAACAAATAAATATAATACAAAATTATTTTTAAAAAAATCAATGCTCTATGAACCACAATAAATAAAATTGACAAACATTCAGCTAGACCTACAAAGACAAAAAGAGGTCTCAAATACAAACTGCAGACTTTACAACCAATGTCTTTGAGCTACAAAGTATTATGGGAGACAGTTCCAAACAAATAGATGCCAATGAACTGGACAACCAAGATGAAATGAGTAAGGTATTACTGAATTACTAGGATTAAAAATCATATAAATCAAAAAATGAATTATTATTACTAAGGAAACTAATTTGATAATTTTAAAAAAATCTCCCAGTCAAAAAACAAACAACAACAACAACAAAAAAAACAGGGTCAGATGGTTTCACAGATCCTACTAATTATTAGTATGTTCTAATAAACACTAAAGATACATTACCTCGGGGGTCAGGCAGTAGTGCACCAGGTTAAGTGTACATAGTATGTAGCACAAGGGCCTATTCAAGGATCCCAGTTCAAGCACCCAACTCCCCACCTGTGGTCACTTCACAAGCAGTGAAGCAGGTTTGCAGGTGTCTGTCTTTCTCTCCCTCTATCTACCCTTCTCTCTCAATTTCTCTGTCCTATAGAGAGAGAGAGAAAGAAAGAGAGAGAGCCTCCAGAAGTGGTGCATTTATGGTGCTGGCACTGAGCCCTAGTGACTGTAGGCAAAACAAACAAACCAACAAAAAAATATTACCTCATGGTTAAACTCTTATAAAAAACAAACATATAAAACTGAAGTGCTATTACCCTGGTGCCAAAACCAGGCAAAAGTTAATAAAAAATAACGTTATAGATCAATGAACCAGCTAAACATAAATGCAAAAATCTTTGATGAAATTTTAGTAAAGCAAATTATACAAAATACTAAAAAGGAGCATATACCATCACTCAGTGTGTGATTAATTCTATAGGTGGATCAACATCTCTAATTTAGCAGCATGACGTATCACATTAACAAGATGAGTAATGACGTGGAGCACTTTCTTTTTTTAATTTTTATTTATAAAAAGGAAACACTGACAAAAACCATAGGATAAGAGGGGTACAACTCCACACAATTCCCACCATCAGAACTCTGTATCCCATCCCCCCCCCCCCCCCCGATAGCTTTCCTATTCTTTATCCCTCTAGGAGTATGGATCCAGAGTCATTATGGGGTGCAGAAGGTGGAAGGTCTGGCTTCTGTAATTACTTCCCCATGGAGATCCCCTAGCTCTTCATCTGAATTATTCCAGCCTTTAGGTTCATGATTAGTCAATAATTTGTTTGGCTCAATATGTTAACTCTTTTTTTCCAGCTACCAGGTTCCAGATGCTAACATGATGCCAACCAGATGTGGAACATTTTCTTATGACTGTGGGACATCTGGATGTTCAACATCACTTGTCATTAAGGAAATGCAAATTAAGATGGTAAGGAGATACCACACCATATCTGTGAGAATGGCCCACAGCAACCAATAGGAGATGGCAAGTACTGGGAGAAAAAGGAACCCTGATACAGTTGATGTAATGCAAGCTCAACAGCCCCTATGGAACACAGTCTGATGAGTATCAGATTAAAAATAGAAATGCCAGGTCCGGGTGGTGGCACACCTGGTTAAGTACATGTCTTATAATGCAAAAGGACCCAGGTTCGAGCCCCTGTTCTCTCCTGCAGTGGGAAAGCTTTTTAAGTGGTGAAGCAGGGATGCTGGTGTCTGTCTTTCTCCCTCTCTATCTTCCCCTTCCCTCTTGACTTCTGGCTGTCTTTATCCAATAAATAAATATTTCAAAAATTAAAAAAGAAAGAAATGCATTGTGATCCAGCAATACCACTTCTAAAAATATATATCCAAAGGACATAAAACACTTCACTTAGAAGGATATGAGCACTCCCACATGCATAGTCGCACTATTTAAAGTAGAAGTAACCTACAGAAGTCATCTAAAATCCCAACACCAGTTGTCTGAATAAAGAAGTTATAGAACATATATTCAATAGATCAGAAAATAGGAGATAGCATCCTTTAGAACAAATAAATGGAATGGGAGTTGACTCTGCTATTGCAAATGCAGTAGGGAAAAAAGGTTAGGGACAACTGTCAGATGGTTCGATCAGATGAGGAATACAGGTCACAAAAAAAAAAATCAATTTGCCAAAATAAAAGCAATCAAAGTGTTCCTTAGACTTCGTGAGGGCTATGACGTTTGGGGGTATGATGGAAGTGGTGTATCCCTATGTTTACTGTAACATTACTTCTAATAGCTGAAGTATGTGTATAACTTAAATATCCATCAGTCGATATATAGATATATACAGCTCACATTTTTATCCGTGTGTGTGTGTGTGTATACACAAATATTACTCATTCAACAGTGAAACATTGCCATTCACAATAAAGCGGGTCATCCTTGAGAAAATTATTCCAAGTCAAGTGAGTCAGATAAAGAAACACAAATATAGGGAGTCGGGCGGTGGTGCTGTGGATTAAGCGCATGTGGTGCAAAGCGCAAGGACCGCAAGGACCGGGGTAAGGATCCCGGTTGGAGCCCCCGGCTCCCCATCTGCAGGGGAGTCACTTCACAGGCGGTGAGGCAGGTCTGCAGGTGTCTATCTTTCTCTCCCTCTCTGTCTTCTCCATTTCTCTCTGTCCTATCCAACAACGAACAACATCAACAATAGCAATAATAGTAACCACAAGGATGCTACAACAACAAGAGCAACAAAAGGGGGATAAATGGCCTCCAGGAGCGGTGGATTCATGGTGCAGGCACAGAGCCCAGCAATAATCCTGGAGGAAAAAAAAAAGAGAAAAAAAAAGAAACACAAATACCATATGATTTCACTTGTAAGTGGTAATGGAAATATCAAAAGTAGTTAACAAAACACATAGAAACAGAATGGTGGTAACGGAGTAGAAGAATGTTGCATAGTGTATAAACTACGTAGGTGAAGATACTCAGCCCTCACTCCCTACCTGCAGGGGGAAAGCTTTGCAAGTGGTGAAGCAGGGCTGCAGGTGTCTCTCTGTCTCTTTCCCTCTCTATCATCCCTTTCCCTCTCAATTTCTGGCTGTCTCTATCTAATAACTAAAATAAAGATAATAAAAAATATATAAAAAATACTGAAGTCATGTGGATAGAATATAGCATGGCAACATGCTAATATTGCAGAACCAACTTGAAAGATGCCAAGAGAGTGAAACTTGAAAGTTTAATTGGCACAGAGGCAGATGGTAGCAAGGCTCACTATGATGATTGTCTCATAATGTTTATAATATAGAAGTTGAACATCTAAAGCCAATGTTCTATGTTAATTATGTCAATAAAGAATGAAAACAAAGTGTTAGAATTATATACTTTCACAAAATACTAATATATAAATCAGATTATATATAATTTGATTATGTACATGTGTGATTTGATTTCATATATTAAATTTGCTTCACATGTACTGATTATGCAGGTTTGATTACATGTATATTCATAAGATTTGCTTATGTATATATACATAAGATTTAATCACATAGTCTCACATACATACAACTAGAATCCATGTGTATAGAGAGTCTTGCAGTAACATTTCGTTCAACATAATTTCATCATAACATTTATGAGGAAAAATAATCTTGGCTGACATTTAATAAAACTGCATTAAGGATCTGCTTTCTGTTAATGACATTTTGCTCAGAGCAGCATTTTCTAAGAACCTACCAATGACAATAAGTAAGGACTTAACAATATAAGTGTATTATAGTTGTGCCATGGGCATGTGGATATGTATTTTTGAATTATGTGTGCATCTATGTAACCAACTTGGTCGTGTATGTATACTGTATGTAATATATGACTTAAAGTTGTTGTAAAAACCTAAGCAAACAGATTAATAAAAAAAGGTGTGTGCCATTGGTACACACCTTACACTTCACAGGCATTGCCTTCGTATTTTACTTCTTTTACTGCCTAGTTTTGCAAAATCCAAAGAAGTTGGATCAAGGTTAAATGACTGTGGTTACCTTTTTTTTTATGTCAAAGAGTTGAGATGTGTTGACAAATGTGGCTGTGCCTACCTACCTTACCCACAAATAGCTGGAAAGGAAGGGAAAAAAAAAAGAGTATATTGGTGAAGGCCAAATATAAAATGTGGTTTAATCAAAGTGTCTTTTTTTTTGCTCAAATAATGTTCACTACCAGAGTGCATGATATTTAAAATAGCAAATAAAGCTTTAAAACCTGAATCAAAATAAAGTAAAATTCAGGGCCTGATGATGATGTACCCAGTTGAGAACATGTACTTTATCATGCACAAGGACCCAGGTTCAAATCCTGACTTCCATACTTGCAAGGGGGAAGAAGCTTCATAAGTTGTGAAGCAGGGCTGAAGATGTCTCTCTTTCTCTTTATCTATCTCTCCTAACCCTCTCTATCAATTTTTTTAAAAGGTGGGTGGCTGCCTGGAGGGGTGCATGCACCAAGGTCCAATGATAACCTGGTGGCAAAAAAAAGTCAACCTAGTTACAACAGGATGATATTTTATTCTCTTACTGGATCAAATGTGGATAAATATCTACACAGAATAGCTGTATTCTGTGTGACATATTTGAAAACTCAATAAATGCCCTGTCCTAATTTTACCACTTTTTAAAAATTTTCTTTATTTATTGGATAGAGACAGCCAGAAGAAATCAAGAAGAAAGGGGGTGATAGAGAGGGAGAGAAACAGAGAGGCATCTGCAACACTACTTCACCACTTGCAAAGCTTTCCCTCTGCAGGTGGGTTCCTGGGGCTGGAACCCAGGTCCTTGTACATTGCAACATGTGCATTTAACCAGTCGTAACACCACCAGGCCCTGGGGCTTTACATCTTTAGCCCATTTTTTTTCCTAAAAGCCAGAAGAGTCTAAGTGGTGACTCATCTAGTTGAGTGTACATGTTTCAATGAGCAAGAACCTGGGTTCAAGCCCCTGGTCCCCACCTTCAGGGATAAAGATTCACTAGCAGTGAAGCAGTGCTGTGGGTCTTTCTTTCTCTCCTCACTCTCTACCTCCCTTCTCCATCTCCCCCTCCACTCTTCATTTCTTTGTCTCTATCCAATAATAAATAAAATATTTTCCAAAAGAGGATGGGAACAGAAAGAGAGGGGGAAGCTATCTCGGCAATATGGAGTGGTAGGGGAGAACTCTAACCTGGGCTGCATGTATTTTTCTAGTTTGAGGGCACAGAGTATGGATCTCACTCATCAAGAACCCTAGAAATGCTTGACTGCTTAAATGTTAAACTTGAGAAAGCAGTAACAGTGTTGCTTAGTCTCTGTGGTGCTATCAGCATCCTGCTCACAAACTAATCTAAGACTCCTAGCAGGGTGGCTCAGACTTACTCAGCAGAAAATGCAAAAGGAATAGCCACACTTTAAAGTGACTGATGGAATGATTCTCTCACCAGCAGTAAAGCATTATGTACTTAACAAGTGAATGAGGCTGGATAGAAGGGCAATGATTCTTGTTAGTTTAAAATGCACAAATTAAAACTCTTGACTTCAAAGACTATTTGGGACATGGTAAAACTGGGTCCTGGGGAGTCAGGTAGTAGTGCAGCGGGTTAAGCACATGTGGCGCCAAGTGCAAGAACCGACCTAAGGATCCTGGTTTGAGCCCCTGGCCCCCCACCTGCAGGGGAATCGCTTCACAGGTGGTGAAGCAGGTCTTCAGGTGTCTATCTTTCTCTCCCCCTCTCTGTCTTCTCCATCTCTTTCCACTTCTCTCTGTCCTATCTAACAACCACAATAATAAAAAACAACAAGGACAACAAAAGGGAAAATAAATATAAAAAATTAACAAACAAACAAAACTGGGTCCTGGTCTTAGTTCCTCATGAAGTGCCTGGAGGACAGAGAGGTAAGTCGAGCTACAAAGAGCTTTCATATGTTTAAAGTTTTACTTAGGTCCATGAACTCCCAAAAGGTAGCTTGGGTGGTATTCAGGAGAAGGGAAGACAGAGCCTAGCTCTTTCTGGAGTGACATACCTCCAGTTTCACAAAGTATCTGCTTGGTCATAAACTCCAGGAGTAAGACTCATCTCTCATTTGTGTAAGGGGTGGCAATAAAGAGGATATTTTGAAACAACCATCATCCATGCACGCAGGCATGCAGTTGCGATTAAGTAGGGCTTGGTATTCCGCCTGCCAATTCAACAGAAGGGCATTGTATGATACTTTTATAATAATGGAATCCTGCAAGGTAAAATAATATTAAGAATATTTTACTAAAAAAAAATTCCAGCCATGACATCATCTCCCCAGATAATAACTTGGATCCACCTGCATATCAGATGTCAGGCTCAGGAAAAAAACAAACAAAGCAAAACACTAGTATAGGCATGGGCCCTTTGGAATACAACTAAAATAGGCCAACTATCTCCAAAACAGAGAACCCCACCACCACCCCACCAATCTTCATCTGCACTATTCTAGCCTTTAGGGTCATGATTAGTCAACAATTTGTTTGGCTTTATATGTTAACTCTTCTTTCAACCACCAGGTTCCAGATGCTAACATGATGCCAACTGGACTTGCCTGGGCAGATGACACCACCAATGTGTCCTGGAGCTCCAATTCCCCAGAACCCCGCCCCACGAGGGAAAGAGAGAGACAGGCTGGGAGTATGAATCGACCTGTCAACACCCATGTTCAGCGGGGAAGCAATTACGGAAACCAGACCTTCCAGCTTCTGTACCCCATAATGACCCTGGGTCCATACTCCCAGAGGGATAAAGAATAGGAAAGCTATCAGGGGAGGTTATGGGATACAGAGTTCTGGTGGTGGGAATTGTGTGGAGTTGAACTCCTCTTATCCTATGGTTTTTGTCAGTGTTTCCTTTTTAAAAATAAAAATTGAAAAAAGAATATTTTACTAGACCTTCAGTGCAAGTTTAGGAGGTCAACTTTGTGTACTGAGTTTAGAGAATGAGTAATTATTTTGTTTAAAAGCAAAAAAAGTAGTAAAAAAATCAAGAGTAGCAAAAGAGTTGGTGGGTTGTCCCCCAGTTTTTCATTTGTCAGAAAGTTTGCACAGACTCAGAAGATTTTATACCATTTGGAATGAAGGCACAAGAGTTGATGGGTCAGTAATTCTTTCTGACCGAAAATAATGTATTTTAGCCTAAAAGCTCTAAAATTTGATCTAAGATTGAGAGACAGTCTCTACCTACCTCACAAAAGAAACCCAGTGATGGCTCCATGCTCTCTGACATTAAGAACTTTGTAAGATCAGCAGTAAGTTAATGATAAGCATTTATACTCAGAGAGACATCAAGATGAGTTACTGGCAAAAATTGTGTTATCAATGGTAAATTAGGCGAATAAGTAACACTTGTGCTTTCAAATATGTCTTTATAGTGAGACAAAAAACACTGAGGTTGAGTACAAAGAAGCTATCAGCAAGATTTATAGGGGGAATTCTTCAGTAGATTCTGTTTATTACTAAAAATTCATGACATATAAAGAGCATGTCTTTTTTTTTTCCCCTCAAGCAGTTTGAACCAATGAAAGTCACATAGACTTGAAAATGTACACAGAGAACGGAAATAAGCTTAAACCACAATTTAGCATGTGCTTAATGAGTAAGAGGTTTGCATCTGCATACGGATGCCAGTTACCATGTTCAAAGAGAATAGCTGTCAACCAGCAACTCCTACCCATCAGTACTGAAGGAAAGAAGAAGTTGGGGGAATTGGTGGTAGCCAGCAGGTTAAGCTCAAGTGGTGTGAAGTGCGAGGACCCATGCAGGGATCCTGATTCAAGCCCCCGGCTCCCCACCTGCAAGGGAGTCACTTTACGTGCAGTGAAGCAGGTCTGCAGGTGTCTAACTTTCTCTCCCCCTCTGTTTTCCCCTCCTCTCTCCATTTCTCTGTCCTGTGAAACAATGATGACACCAATAACAAACAAACAAACAAAAACAAGGGCAACAAAAGGGAAAATAAGTAAATAAATATAAAAAAAGAAAGAAGTTGGGAATCCCTCTTCTAGTGCCTGTTGAACATATTTCAAGACATTCCAATTCACATGCTAAGAACCAGATTACTTTATAGAAATTAGCATTCTGTCTGAGGAAAAATGTGACCTAATGTTTTTATCAAACATACTTTGAATGTCTGTGCATATTTAATAGGCTAAAATACGTAGCATAAATGTAACTTATATGCATTGAGAAACACACACACACAAAAATAACCTGTGACTTATCTTGATGTGCATGATATTTTCTGTTCTTTTTTTATCCCATTTTGTTGCCCTTATTGTGCTTGTTATTGTTGTTATAGCTGCTGTTGTTGTCGGGTAGGACAGAGAGAAATTGAGAGAAGAAGGGGATACAGAGAGAGGGAGAGAAAGATAGACAGCTGCAGACTTGCTTCACCACTTGAGAAGCAACTCCCCTACAGGTGGGGAGCTGGAGGCTCTAACCGGGATCCTTATGGGGGTCCTTGTTCTTCGCACCATGTGCGCTTAACCTGCTGCCCTACCGCCCCTGCATGATACTTTCTTTATTGCAGTGGTCTGAAACTAGAACCCCTCTGAGATGTGTCCATATTTTTAAAAAGTCATTTTTTAAATTTATTATTATCACAGGCAAAATGAAGATATTGATTTCTTATGAACTGGATTTCCAGCATGACTGAATTATGAGCAAGTTTCTTTTTATTTATTTTGATTATTTTATTATTGGATAGAGACAGAGCAACTGAGAAAGGAGGGAGATAGAGAGAATAAGAGACAGAGAGGCACCTACAGCTCTGCTTCACCACTAGGAAAGCTTTCTACATACAGCTGGGGACCAGGGACTTGAACCTGGGTCCTTGCATACTGGAATGTATGCACTTAACCAGATGTGCTACAGCCTGACCCCAGTAAAAGCTTCTGTGTCATCAATATTTTCATACTTTAGAAAAAGTGAAATTTAGCACGATTCAAGTACCTGCACAGCCAGTTCCAAGTACCCCATGAATTCCTAATTTAGTCAAAGTTGCAACTTTCTTGCCCCTTCTCAGAGTACCAAGGATACAGTTCCACAACAAAATCTAACTGAAAGCTCAAATTAAGCACTGCTCTTGCAGATAGACAAGACTGAAAAAATTCCCACGTGCATAAAAGAAGAGGCTCGCTATCCAGGTGGGGAGGTTTAGCTTTTTCTTTGAGTAGTCAGAAGACAATCCTGAAACCAGCAGTTGATTTCTACCAGTGTTCCTGACAGACATTACAGTGTTCTGGATGTCTCTACCCAAAGAGCCCAACATGATATGAATATGAGAGCAGTCTGACTTCAGGCGTCTGTGGTAGGAGACAGATGGTAGGACAAAGAAGGACAGAGACTTTGACTACACTGGATGACAGTGACAAAGGCAGATTGGTACCTTTGCACAGAAGTTGTTGGCCCTTTGTTCAACTTAGGTGACAGTGAAGAATTCAAACAGCTTCTGCAGTGAAAAGTCATTACATTGACTAAGTTCAGGCAAATCCAACCAATGTTCAATACACCTCACCAATTTCTAAATCATGAAAGTCAGTACCATATTGATTAACTACAACAACAATAACAACAACAACAACAAAAAACCCCAATAACTAGGATCCTTTTATGTGAATGCATGAAGAGTCAAGATGTACCAAATTTAATTTAACTTATTTCATAATCTGTATTTTCTTTCTATTAAGGGCTTGAACTTAATTATCATAAAAGCATCTGGAATGGGTAGTCAGGCAGTAGCACAGCGGCTTAAGCACACGTGGTGCAAAGTGCAAGGGCTGGCATAAAGATCCCAGTTCAAGCCCCCAGCTCCCCACCTGCAGGGGAGTCCCTTCACAGGTGGTGAAGCAGGTTTGCAGGTGTTTATCTTTCTCTCCCTCTCTCTGTCTTCCCATCCTCTCTCCATTCCTCTCTGTCCTATCCAACAATGATGATATCAATAACAACAACAATAATAACTACAAAAATAAAAATAAAATAATTTTAAAAATTATAAAATTAAAAAAAGTATCTGGAATGATTCTCAGCTCAAGTACAATTACTCTTGTTCCCTAAAATCATGCTTTCAAAATTATTTGGGAGTCATGAGTGCTGTAGACCTTCTTCCCAGGAGAAAATGTGTATGTAGAAACTTGTGTTTATACCCATTCTCTATGATGTAAAACATTCTGAAGCTGATCTACATGAGTTCAGAATAAAAATGTTCTTCCCAGAGAAGTCAGTCCCCAGCAGAGTAGTGAAAAGCAGAACTTGGGGGATGAGTGGTGGTGCACTTGGTTGAGCACACACATTACCATGTGCAAGGGCCTGGGTTCAAGACCTGGTCTCCCACCTTCAGGGGGGTGGGAGTGTGAAGCTTTACAAGCAGTGAAGCAGAGATACAGGTCACTATCCCCCCCCATTTCTTTTTGTCTAGTGTCAGAGAGATAAAGCTCAAGGAAGGGGTCAGGCAGTGGCACGGTTGGTTAAGGGCACATATTAAAGTGTGCAAAGACCCAGGTTCAAGCCCCTGTTCCCCACCTACAGGGGGAAAGCTTCACAAGTGGTAAAGCAGGGCTGCAGGTGTCTCTCTGTATCTCTCTCTCTCCCTCCTCTATCTCCCCCCTTTCAATTTCTCTGTCTCTATCCAATAAAAAATAAATAAAAATATTAAAAAGGAAAAAGCTCAATGAATTATCTTTTAAGGTTACTAATGACTTTTCAAACAACCAATTCCTCCCATTTCCACATAATTTCATACTTAAGCTACCCCAACTTGCAATTTTGAAATAAAATCACCAGGAAAAGAACAGTGCAAGTCCCTCCTTGAAAATCCTTGGCGTAGGCTTTTTCCATAGAAAATGGCAGCTAATGAATCTTTAGTCCCTTGCATTGTTTTTTCATATTCACAATGACCAGGTTATAGGAGAACCTGAACTTGAATTACAGTCATTGCCCTATAAATAATTACACTTAAGAATGCTACACCTGGGAGTCGGGCGGTAGCACAGTGGATTAAGTGGAGGTGGCACAAAGCTCAAGGACCGGCGTAAGGATCCCGGTTCGAGCCCCCGGCTCACCATCTGCAGGGGAGTCACTTCACAAGTGGTGAAGCTGGTCTGCAGGTGTCTACCTTTCTCTCTCCCTCTCTCCATTTCTCACTGTTCTATCCAACAACGATGGCAGTGATAACATCAATAACAATAACAATAAAACAACAAGGGCAACAAAAAGGGAATAAATAAATAACATATATATATATATATGAATGCTACACCTTCCATAGGCTTAGATAAGTCCCACACTCTAACAGCCTTTCACTTGAAAGAGTCTTTAAAATCACTTACCTCCCTCTTCTCCTGAGTCAGAGTAGGGCACTTCCTGACCACCAGACTTTTCTTAGGAAGATCTCCTTATACAGGCAACTCAAGGGGCATCCCTTCTCTGTTCCTCCTCCTTTGGCAACTTGATTCTCAAGAAGACCTTTTTCTCTTGCCCCCCACCCCCCATAAGGCAGCCTGTTCTCTGGTACTTGAAGCCAAGTCCATTGTTTTCACATCAGCTTTTCCTCCTTTGTTGGTCTTTGCTTGGGAAGGCTCTGAGTCCTGACTCAGCCTCACCCTTCTGTCCTCTCCTTTACTCTATGATTCCTCTCTCCTTCCATGAAGCTGCTCTCCACCTTTTTTGTTTTTCTCCACTCTTGAAAGTCTTGCTCTCTTTCCTAATGAACCAGCTTCCTCACAACAGGTCCTTCTTGGTCCAGCAGGATTTGCTGTCTCTTTTGGATGTTCTTTCCTGTAGCTTTCTACCATGTCCATAATCTTTCCCAACTAGATAAGTAATCACTAGTTGCATTTTTCTTCCTCTTGGAACTCATACAGCCATGTGTGAAAACTTCCGAGAATCTTCAGAATTACCCCCTCCCCACATATCCACCCACAAGCCTCTGGCTGGTGTCTTGTTTATTTATAGGAAACACTAGAGCCAGCCCAGCTGTGACCTCTCTGCCTGACCCTATCAACCTATCTTTGCATGGTTTGTAGTTACGTGAACTCCCTCCACAAAGCAGCTAGTCCTCATACCAATTTCTCATTGGAGGGGATCAGGCACAAGGTTAATGAAGCTCTCCAGGTGATTTCAGTTTGCAGTCTAGGCTGGGAGGCTCTCCACTGTGGAGTAACTGTGCTCAGTCTGGTCTTCTGCATCCAGACAGCCTTAATGAACTACACAGTATGATCAGACTGCAGTTGAGCTGCCTCTGCAGTTCAGATTTAGATTGATCCTTGCATCAAATATGAGCTATCTCTGTTCCCCACTAGTTTCTAGAAGTTATTGACTTCTTTCCTTATGTGGCCAGGTTGTACGGCTCAAGGTAATTGACTGCAGCTGAAGAAAGGGTCCAATTCTCTGGGGCAGATGGTTACCTACTCCATTTTTCTTGTTCATCGTTGTGATGGTCAAAAGCCTTTGCCTTAATTTCAGATAGAAATATTCCTCTTTTAATCTAAACCTCATTCTTTCATGTGAGGCCCCATGAGGACATGAAAAGGCCAATAAGCTTCTTTTTACAAAGCTGCGGACACTATTGAAGGCATGAATCAAGGCACAGCTCAGCCTTCTGTTCTCTGATTAAACTGTTCCCAGCTAGTAGAATTAAACAGTATCATAGCCAATGGAAGTTTAGGGATCTTCTAGTTTAATATTTGCAAATGTTACATTTAAGCAGTAAAATCATATTATTGAATCTGATCTTATTCCTAACATATGAACAGGGATACAAACAGAGCTGTGTCTGGGGAAGTTTTCTAGAAGACTCTCCGTGGTGCCATGGTGACTGAGGATCCAAAAGGAACTTCAGTACTTTGCAAGATGGAGTTTGCAAATTCCCCGTGCAGCTCAACTTTCTGTTTTATAAATGCCGGAGCTGTCTGTGAACTTTTCATTTTTGCAGTGATGATAAACATACCACTTTGGGATAATTCCTTTGGGAAGTTTTCTTTGGATTCAGTGTTTGGCAAACAATTGAGTCCTTGCTTTATTGAAGCAATGATGTTAAGTGTGCACATGGATTTTGCTCCCACTAAGCCAGTACCAAATGAGAAGAATGCTTATATCAGGGAGTTTAAGCAAAGCTCAAATATGAAGGATCTCTGAGCATTCAGCCCAGGCAGGTCCATGAAGTCTTCCCTCTCACATGCTGAAATGAGAGCCTTGGTGAAGAGCTGCCCCCACCCCCGATCCTGACAAATTCCACCCCTTTCTTCCATTATGAACAGTGACTGTTGGACATGATTTTATGTTGAATTAGACATGATTTCATCTTGAATTAGACATGGTTATCAAGCTTTGAATGTCAAAAAAACTGAAGAAGTCTCACCTCTTCAGAGCCCTACCCAACTAGGAAAAGATAGTAATAGGCTGGGGTTATGGATTGACCTGTCAACACTCATGTCAAGCAGAGAAGCAATTACAGAAGCCACACCTCTCACTTTCTGCACCCTATAAAGAATTTTGGTCCATACTCCCAGAGGGATAAAGAATAGGGAGGCTTCCACTGGAGAGGATGGGACATGGAACTCTGGTGGAGGGAACTGTGTGGAATTATACCCCTGTTATCTTACAATTTTGTTAATCATTATTAAGTCATTAATAAAAATTAAAAAAAAAAACTTAAGAAAAGGAAGAAGACAATGAACCAGTAAAGCAACCATTAAAGCACTCTTTCATCTTTCATCTCTAGATCTTGTCTTTTTTGCAGAACAACTATACCAGAGTGTTTATTACTCGGAAAATAAACAGCCTGGAAATCCCAACATAGAGTCTCTAAAATATTGAATTATTTCTTCTCTTTTCTCTCTCTCTCTCTCTTTTTGGAAGGGAAGTATATTTTAAGTATTTTTATTTATTTTTTACATGTCCTCATTCCTTTCTTCTCCTCTCCCCTGAATGCCCTCCAGTTAATAAAGGATGAATGAGCACAGCACAGATGTAGTAAAATGTATTATTGACAGACTGGTAATCAGCTTTAGGAAAAGTCCCTGTGGTTGATCCTTGAACAACAGGAATTGCACAGCATGAGCTCACTTAGATGCACTTTAAAACATTTTATCAGTGGGTGTTGTGTTGATATATTCAGCCAACCTTGGATATCAGTTGGTTGAACTTGTGGCTATGAAACCTTGGGGTATGGAGAGCTGGCTATAAGACACAGACTTCAGAGAACCTAACATCTGTATTGTCAAAGATCATTACATGTGAACCAGACCAAGATATGAGAACATTCTGATAAGAAAAATCTGTAACTATTTGGAATTTGATCAAATATTCTTTGCAACTTTGAACAGCATTTATTGGGAGAAAAGACTGAGTACTTGTGAAGAAATAGGGAAAGGAATGTTCCTTCTACTGGGTCTCAACATTTCTTTTCTCTGTCATCTTGAGAATTTATGCCCTAAATAGGCACAGATCAGTTATCATCCAGAGGAATGCAGGATTTTGGTTTGTTTGCTTGTTTGTATGATAAGTGAAACTTTTGATGGCAGTTAAGTGACCACTGTGTGTGGGGTCAGGTCTTTACCTCTGTTCCTTGGCCTAGAAGTTTATTTACTTAGCCTTCTAGGAATATGTAGAGATCTAGTGAGATTATTAGTGTCCCCTGTACTTTGTTCATATCTTCCCAACTGAATCTCATGATCCATTTGTTGTTAAGCAAAATTTGTACCAAGGGCATGAAGACTCCCTGAAATCTCAGATTTATGACTCCCTGTCTCTAATATCCTCATGCTGCCCATTCCTCAACTTTCGGCACCACATCACTTTCTTAGCCTACCTCCTGGGGGGTACTTCTAGCATAGCATTTCACTGGTTCCAGGTAGTCTTTTTAAGTTCTGCATGCATGTAAGCTGGTTACTATTTATGTCTAGATAAGTAAGTTAAATAACTCAGGGAGTTAAATAATCCACCTGAGGAGAAACAGCATCACAGAAGATATGTCCCCTACTGCCCCTCCACCAGGGCTTTACTGGGTCTCTGTCTATACCTGGATGATTCAGTAGCTCCTGGTGGACTTTTTTTTTTTTTTTTTGCCTCCAGGGTTATTTCTGGGGCTCAGTGCCTGCACCATGAATCTACTGCTCCTGGAGGCTATTTTTTTCCCCTTTTATTGCCCTTGTTGGCTTTTTAAAATCATTGTTGCTATTGATGTCATTGTTGTTGGATAGGACAGAGAGAAATGGAGAGAGGAGAGGAAGACAGAGAAGGAGAGAGAAAGATAGACACCTGCAGATCTGCTTCACCACTGCAGGTGGGGGGGGGGGGCGGTAGGGAGCTCAAACTGGGATCCTTACACCAGTCCTTGTGCTTCACACTGTGTGCCCTTAACCTGCTGCGCTACCACCTGTCCCCCGGTGGACTTTTTTTTTTTTTCCAAAGAAGTGAAAGAGAAAGCAAGGGAGGTACATAGGAGAAGAATGGGAGATATCACAGTACTGCTTCCCTGCTTGTGAAGTTTCTTGTTTGCGTGCTGCTCCCATGAGATGGCTAGGTGCATAACCCTGGGTTCTCAGCATACTAATGTGTGAACTCTCCTGAGTGAAATATCTTCTGTCCATTATAAATGTGTTTTGATTTAAGACAGATGAACTGGAGTTCCTAAATATCCCCATTCTCTATACAGACTAGAACTTCCTGAAAATCCTGCTTATTTTCTCCTGAAACTTTCTTATGAAAATCCCAGGAATGTTCCCACATGCCCTTCTTCTAGTCATCTATATCCTTTCTCTCTTAATCCCAACCCTGCATATTTCTACCAAAGTGTCAAATCAACACATGAAGATATCTGTAAAAAGTTGTATGCTTTTGCTGCAGCTAGACTGTGAATCATAGGAAAGAAAGAAGTTGAAAGAAACAAGGGCCTCTTCTCTCATAATTTTCTCATGTGTTGTGCTAGTATAAATATTTTTAGACCCAGATGGACAATTTGCAGTTTTATGGGTCTTTCCAAAAATCAATTTTCCCAAGATTAATGTCATGCACTGAAGTCTTTCAGACCTTGAGTGTCTCTTAATTTAATAATATTCACAAATTTGATGGGCATCTTCTTGAATGTCCTTTCCAAGTCATTGACAAAGTCATTAATTTAACCTGATCCTCTTAGTCCATTCTGTTATATAGGCCTATAAAATGAATCTGAATTATTCAGATATCCCTATCCTAACAAGAGACTTAGCTTAGCACCTAATAGTAGTAGAATAATGTCTATATATTTCAGACTCCCTTCCAATGATGTCACATTTGGGGCTGTTGTTTTTGGATAGGACAGAGAGAAATTGAGAGAGGAGGGGAAGATAGAGATGGGGAGAGAAAGACACCTGAAGACCTGCTTCACTGCTTGTGAAACAACCCCCCTGCAGGTGGGGAGCCAAGTCTTAAACCAGGATCCTGGCACAGGTCCTTCCGCTTCAGACTATGTGTGCTTATCCCGGTGCACTACTGTCTGGCCTCTCTAGATATTTTTAATGAGAGCTTTGATTTCCAAATCTCCACCAAAAGAACACTTAATTGTTAGTGGCATAATTTTATTATCATCTGGGCAATGACTGTCACCTGTGATCATTTTTCTTCCAGGAGATAGGACATTGTGTGATAAATTGCATTAGCCTCTTTGTAAGCTTTACTATTAAACTGATAAGTTCATAATTTCCTGGGTTCACTTCTGCAGAAATCCTTTTATGATTTCTAGGGGGTGGGGTCTACAGATTTACCTACTTGTTCTCTTAGTACTTAGGGATGTAAGGTGTCAAATTCTGTTAACTTAAATATATTATACTAGGAGAGTGTTTCACTCCATTTATCACATTTAGTAAATATGTCTGTGTGCATTTTATGTCTCTGGCACTTTTTTCTAACATCAAGAATGAGCCATAATAACTAGCAATCTGTTTTTGAAGGAATAAAAATTAGGAAGGAAGAACTAAAATTGACATACTACTTTGTAGACTATGCTAGACATCTTTCATTTTTCTCTTTTGGATTTTTGTTGTTGTTGTTGTTAGTATTGGATAAAGACAGAGAGAAATTGAGAAGTTAGGGGGAGATAGAGTAAAAGAGACAAGAGAGATATCTGCAGCCCTGCTTCACCACTTGTGAAGCTTTCTCCCTGAAGGTGAGGACTAGGGACTTGAACTCCTTTGGATTTTCATTCTACCTACTTCCTTCTGTTTTATCCTTCAGGAGATAGACCTCAGTTAATCACATTAATATCTTTATTTTCCTGATTGTTATTTGAATTCAGACAATAGGAGACACCAGTAGAATCTTGGAAGGTAGAAAGAAAAAAAACTGAGGTATGTGATTTTCCTTGGGTCTTTTCTATTATTCCTCTAACAAACCTCATAAATCCTATTATACTCAGAACTTCTTGTTCATCACTTTAAGTCCCCTATCTCTTATTCTTCAAATAATTGGTCTTTCACAAAGCCTTAAAGAAAAAAAATCATAAAATAGAAGTCCAGTGACACAGGTTACAGTTTCTCTAGTTGAGTTAGTACAGGAGATTAAATCAATACTCCCATGTCCCCTTCTCCTTGTCCTCACCCAGATCTTCTTCTAAGGTGCTTATCCAGTCAAATGAAACACATTCTTATCCCTGCAAGTCCTGGACCTCTGGTCACATTGCCCTTGTCAGACTCAGTTACTGCAATTTTTTTTCTTTCTGATATTAAAGGACCTAACAAGGACCAAGAGGTGCAACAGAAAGAACTTCTAAGTCTGTTGGTCTGCTTCTAAATTCTGCTTCTAAATCCCCTTCTGTTGCATTGCTTGAAGTTGTGGTCTATTTACATAATTATTGTTTTGCCCACACTGGTTTAATCCCCACTGGTTCTGGTTCGTGCTCTTTTCCACTCCACCCCCTCTCCTAGTCACATCCTGTTTTCTACCGTTTAATCCCCACTGGTTCAAGTGCTTTTTCCTTCTCCCCACCCCCTATCCTACATTCATCCTCTTCCGAACTGACACTTCCGCCTCAGGAGATATATAGGACAGGATTGTGATTAGAGATAGATAGGTTGCACTGCATTCCTCATCAATAAAGACTGAACTGCGTTCCCAGCTCAGCCATGAGTCCCTGGTCGTCTCTCTCCCGCCCGCGAAGCTAGCCTAGCCCGGCATGAGTCCAGTACCTCTCAGCAACAGATGCATTCTTCTGATCCAAATATAAAGTAGCAATCCTAACTTCTCATCATACTTACTTCAAATTCACTGGCATCTAAGATTACTTTGTCCAGCATAGTAGCTTCTTTCTTGTTTTAGTTTTTGCCTTTTAGTCTGGTAAAAGAAGCCCACAGTGCTCAGAGGACTGTCAAAACTGAATACTTACTGCCACCCTGTTAGAAATGTCCCACCTCTGGGAACTGGAACCTATAATCTAGCAAAGCATAAAAGTTGTGGGTATGGATGTGACAAATTCCCCAACTGAATCAACAGGACTCTGGCCCTATTCCCATCTACAGTTGAAAACTAAAAAGGACCACTCTGACAATTCACCAGCTCTGCAGTTTTCAGAGATGGTGAATATATGATAGAGATATCTATCTACTATATGAATAATGGATCTTGTGACATTTCCCCATCTCCTTTGATTAAAAAATGGATCCTTTTTCTGAAGCAATATTGTATGGGATTCCATATTAATCAATAACAAATGATGTGAGGGGCTGGGCAAGGGCACACTCACTTGAATATACAGGACTTGGGTTTGCTCCTAACCTCACTCCCCATCTGCAGGGGAAGCTTCACCACTGCTAAAGCAGCTCTGGCTGCAGGTGTCTTTCTTTGTGTCTCCCTCTCTACCTCCCTCTCCCCTCTCAATTTCTCTCTGTCATATCAAATACAGTAGAAAGGAAAAAGAAGAGGAAAAATGACTGCCAGGAGTGGTGATTTGTAGTGCAAGCATCAAACTCCAGCAATAACCCTGGTGGCAAAAACAAAAAACAAAAAACAAAAAAAACCAAAAGTAAAATGAATGAAAGAAAAAAGAAAGAGAGAGAGAGAATCCTCAGATAGTTGTGTTTGCACTACAAATCCACTGCTCCTGGAAGCCATCCCCACCACCTTTTAAAATTTTCTTTCTATTTTATTTGCTAGGACAGACAGTAGTTGAGTGGGGTGGGGGGAAATAAGTGGAGAGAGAGAGGGAGAGAGAGAGAGAGAGAGAGAGAGAGAGAGAGAGATTCAGACAGACCTGCTTTGTCCTGAAACTTCATCCTGAGGCATTCTCTCTGTAGTTGGGGAGTGGAGGCTCAAACCCGGGTCCTTGGGCATGGTAACATGTGCTCTCAGTTAGGTATGCCACTGTCTGCTCTCTCCACACACACATTCTAATTCTAACAAAGCTTTAACTAGGCTTAGAGAAATTATAGGCTAAATTTGCCCATGATAACAAACAGCCCATGCCGCTTGGAAATAATTTTAGCTCTGTAGTGCTCAGCCATAGACTAAGGACAACCTGGGTAAAGCTTGATAATGGCATAAATCTAGTGGTGATTCCAAGTGGTTCATGCTCCCAACATGAGTTCCCTTAAGGGACATCTGAATGGTACATTTACAGAATTGCCACATGAATCTCTACATTATCCCAGATCCCTCTGAAACTCTTGTCAATGACCTTTTCAGAAATATGTGTGTCTTATAAGGCCACCTAGAACCCATGACACTTACTGACTCATCAGGTATATTTTTAACTTGATCTCATCAGTATAGTAAACCAGTGCGATGGACTGAGATAATCTAGGTCTCCTTGTACTTTGTTGTAGTATTTAGGAATAGGACAAGTAGTGAAACTGTGTTGCTATCTACCACAGGAGTGCATACTTTTTTTTTTTTTGGCTTTCCTTTCAGATGGTTATTAAAAAGAACACATTAAGGAAATACTACATAGAAACGAGAGGCTGTTTTTATCTACTATAGTAAAGATACTGTCTTCAGCACAGCATGGATGACTGGGGCTACCATTTGTTAAATTTACTGTAGTCTATTGCCATCTGCCATAGCCATCTGTCTTTTTTTTTTTTTTTGTATGGCTTGGCTATTGAATTAAATAGACACAGGTTGGAGAACATTACCCCCACACATCCTTTACGTATCAATTCTCTGCCATTCCAGCTGGGTTATAATAATGCTTACAATTTAACATCTTGCTCGGGAAATGCAGTTTCAATTTGGCCTTTTCTATTACAAAGGCTATTACTCCACAGGTTAGAAGATGAAGATTAGAGTTTGGTGAGCTCCTAAGTACACCTACTCCATTCAGATGCTAGAAAGTGGTCCAAAGACCCAATGAGCCCCATGGAAGACACCTAGATAAACTCATTCCAAGATGCCATTGATCACTTAGTCTCCATTCTCTCACTCTGACGATGAGAAGTTGACATTTTGGGACTCTTGGTACCCATGACACTTCAAACACTGTATTCAATATTCCACAAAATGAGTGTTTCCCTTGGCTACGGAAGAAGGGCAAACGCTAGAGGAAGAAGAAGTGTTTCCCTTTCCCTAGTTCATAGAGAGAGTGGATGATGTTAGGGAAATAGCACAATTGTTATGCAAAAAGACTTTGATGCCACAGACTCAGAGATCCCAGGGTCAATCCCCAGAACCACTGTAAACCACAGCAAAACAGTGTAGGTCTGCAGGTATTTATCTTTCTCTCTTCCTCTCTATCTCCCATTCCCTTCTCAATTTCTCTCTGTCCTATGGATTAAAATGGAAGAGAGAGAGAGAGAGAGAGAGAGAGAGAGGAAAGATGTGGCTGCCTGCCAGGAGTGGTCGATTCTTAGTATCAGCACCAAGACACAGAGGATAAATCTGGAGACAAAAACAAAAATAAAAAAAGAAAGAATTACAGGTGTATCACTTCATACCACACCCACCACCAAAGTTTCTCCTCCTCTGGCAACCAAGCTTCTGTCACTGAGGTGGCAGCAGGGCTTGAATCAGGATTATATAAGTGGCAGATCAGCACACTAGCCAAATGAGTTATTTTGCTGGGCCATTGATTCATTTTATTGCGTAAAACCTAAAAATCGCACACTCTAAAAAAATTACCAATCTCATTAAAGTCTTTAGAAATTATATATTACAACTGAAGGTATAATGTACAAATTCCCCTAATTTTAATCTTTTATTTGCAACACCAAATTTATCATTGACAGCAAACATTGTCATTTGTTTGTTTTCTTTGAAGTAGTAAACATACTTCATTATCTTTTATCCTTTTTTTTTTGCCTCCAGGGTTATTACTGGGGTTTTGGTGCCTGCACTACGAATTCACTGCTCTTGGTAGCCACTTTTTTCCATTGCTGTTATTGTTGTTGTTGTTGCCGCATACGACAGAGAGAATTCAAGAGAGGAGGGGAAGACAGAGAAGGGGAGAGAAAGATAGACACCTGAAGACTTGCTTCATTGCTTACCAAGTGACCCTCATGCAGGTAGGGAGCCAGGGGCTCGAACCTGGATCCTTATGCAGGTCCTTGTGCTTCGTGCCATGTGCGTTTAACCCAGTGCGGAACTGCGAGGTCCCCATACTTTACTACTTTTTAAGAAAATGATTGCCATGTAACCAATTCTGAATAACCCTCTATTGCCTGTCAGTTTTTATTTTAAAGTAAAACACTGCTCCCTTAAAGGTGCTTATTCATCTTTCTAATGAAGTAATTGAAGAACTTCTTTCCTTGATATAGTTAGTGATCACACTTTGATACACAGCAAACACTTTACGTACGCTCTCTGTCTTCACATAAAACATTAAACAATCCTGATTCTCAGCACATTCTGTCTTTTATTTCTTTTAAAAATATTCTATTAAAACGAGAAAAAGAAAGACATAGAAAACAAGACATGGAGAGAAAGCCCAGCTCTGGATTATGGTGGTGCTGGTTACAGAACCAGGGACCTTGGAGTTTCTGGCATGGGAGTCTTTTTCATAACTGTTATGCTGTCTTCCCAGTCCCCATTCTATCTTTTCACTGCAAGACGCAGAGTTCTCTTTAAATAGCCAGTAGAGGCCACCAGTCTCTTACAACATGCCCTACATCAATAGTTGAGTGATAGGAACGTGTCTTTTCCAATGCTTCCAACATAGTTTACAAAACCCAGCCAACTCCCCCATTCTGATTACCCTACTCTGATGTATTTCAAATGTGGGAAGTATGCATACATTTCTCCACCTGTGCTTCTTCCCAAATATCTCCACAGGTAAAAATTCTCACGAGTTTAACAGTTCAGGTACATGATATATCACCATCTCATTAATTACAAATCATGGAAACACATTGCCAAGTGATCTACTTCTAGGCTTCTATAGTCTCTTCTCTAAGATGGTTTGGGTCACAGCTTGATCCAGACAAGAACCAGGAATTTGGGGAAAAGTATTTATTTAAGAGGTGATCTCAGCAGATCAGTGAGTGAAGGGAAATGCTACAGGGGAAGGTTAAGACAGTGAAGTATTTGTTAATGAACAATCAGCAGTGCTGACATATAATCTCAGACACTCTATAAACTCCCTGAGAGTAAAACAAGCCTCCCAATTCTACTTTGGGGTGTGGGAATTACTTTTCTACTCACTGCTTTCCCTCATGGGCTGAAGACCATTCTTGAGATATTGTTTTTATCTATTCTACTCACTTCTATACTATAGATAAAACACACTTAATCCAAGAATCAAAGTATCTGTAACTTTGAGGGATTGAGTCGGAGATGACTCTTCAGGACAGGAAAATGGCAGAGCAAGGTTGGATTAAAGAAGAGTATCTGGGACTTGAGAGATAACTCACTGGGTAGGACACATTTCTTGTCATGCACTTGACCCAGGTTCAAGCCCTGGCACCACGTGGGAGTGCCACAGTATTAGGGTATGCACTATCGATGAGGTATTGCTCCATATCTCCATGTGAGTCAAAAAGTTGTCCCAAAAATTGTGAAATTGTGCCCGTGTGAGATCCCAGTTGCATACACACACGCACACACGCACACACACACACGCACACACACACGCACACACGCACACATACACACGCACACACACACACGCACACACACACGCGCACACACACACACGCACACACACACACGCACACACGCACGCACACACGCACACACGCACACGCACACACGCACACACACACACGCACACACGCACACACACACACGCACACACACACACACACACGCACACACACGCACGCACACACACGCACACACACACACGGGGGTGAGAGAGAGAGAGAGAGAGAGAGAATAACAGCAGGGCTCTATCATAGATTCTTACATCTTACATTCTTACATCTTCCTTACATTCTTACACAAAGAAAAATATTTAACAATTTATCTTTGTCCTAAAGAGACTGAATTTTAAAACATGCTAGAAACTTGGAGAAGATATTTACAGTACATAAGAACAAAGTGTATAGATAATATATTCAAATACCTTGTAAATCAAAAGAGGAAATCCAACAGAAAAATGCAGAAAAAAAATTTTGAGCAGAAACCCCATAGATGATAAAGCAAAAAAAGAGGCACAAAGATTTGGAAATAGTCACTGTTATTATTAATTAGAGGAAAGAAAAATAGAACCACAACATTTGCAACAATTAAACTGTCCTAGTGTATTGAGAATAATGTAGTAGATAGCCTTAAGAATTTGTATTCATTTGCTTTTGAGGGGGTAAAAACTGCAGAATTTCTGCACAATGTGGGTTGGCATTTCATAGTAGGAATAGACATGTTCATTTTCTGTGTCTATCACTAGCATACACAGGTAGCCTAAACGGACTTTTGCATAACTGGAAGCATACAAGATATGGACCTAATTTGGACGTGACAGTGTTTCAGAAACCTACTTTGGTGAGAAGAGGAATTATATCCATGTGCCAACAACTTGACTATAAGCCATTAATCTTCCAACAAAAATGGAAAAAGAAAGAAAGGAAGGAAGGAAGGAAGGAAGGAAAGAAGGAAGGAAGGAAGGAAGGAGCTTGTGGTATACACAATGGGATACTACGCAGGTATTAAGAATGACGGTCACTTTCTTCACTTTATCTTGGATGGAACTTGAAGGAATCATATTAAGTGAGATAAGCCAGAAAGAGAAGGATGGATATGGGAAGAACTTAAGAAGCAAGGATAGAAAGGTTTGAAAATATAAAATAAAACTTATACTGGTTTGGTGTCTTGCACCAAAGCAAAGGACTCTAGGGAACGAGGACAGGAAGAGGGATGGTGACAGCAGAGGTTTTCAGGTCCTGGTACATGGTGATGGACTTAACTTGGAGGTAAGAATATTCTGTAGACACTTATCTTGGTGAGATGAGCAATTGGGGGCCAGACGGTGGCACACCTGGTTAAAAGCACACATTACAACACACAAGGACCTGGGTTCAAGCCCCTGATCCCCACCTGCAGGGCTGCAGGTGTCTCTCTACCTATTGCTGCCCCCCCCGAATGTCTCACTGTCTCTATCCAATAATAAATAAATAAAAATATTTCTAAAAAAGAAATTGTACCCATGTGCAAACAACTGTACTGTAAACTATTAACTTCCCAATAAAAATAAATAAATAGATAATGACACATTATGGAAGTGTAAATAAAAGAATGCATCATGTTTTTCTGGTCTTGATATTTCATACTAGCTGGATGACATTGGACAGTAATTTAACCTCAATTATCAGTAATTCATGTCAGTAATATGACAAGTATTCTCCATCCCTGCCACTCAAATTGAGGACGAGGAACCAGTAGCATCAGCACTTCCAGGAAGTTTGCTAGATTCACAAAGTTGCAAACAGAGTTCCAGAACTACTAAGTTAAAAACATCATCTTAGGGGAGTTGGGAGTTGCATCTTAGGTGCAGCGGGTTAAGCGCAGGTGGTGCAAAACTCAAGGATCAGAGTAAGGATCCCGGTTCGAGACCCTGGCTCCCCACCTGCAAGGGAGTCGCTTCACAGGCAGTGAAATAGGTCTGCAGGCATCTATCTTTCTCTCCCCCTCTCTATCTTCCCCTCCTCTCTCCATTTCTCTCTGTTCTATCCTACACCGACGACAACAATTAATAACTACAACAATAAAACAACAAGGGCAACAAAAGGGAATAAATAAATTAAAAACAAACAAACAAACAAAAAAACCCACATCATCTTAGGGGCTGGGTGGTGGCACAACTGCTTGAGAGCACATGTTACAATGCTCAAGGAACTGGGTTCGACCCCCTATCCCCACCTGCAAGGGGAAAGCTTTACAAGCGATGAAGCAGGGCTGCAGGTGTCTCTCTGTCTCTCTTCCTCTCTTTCTCTCCCTTCCCTATCAATTTCTGGCTGTCTCTATCCAATACATAAATTTAAAAATAAATCTTATCAGTCTACTAAGGCTTTTTTCTTTTTTCTTCCAACAGGGTTATTGCTGGGGCTCGGTGCCTGAACAATGAATCCACCCCTCCGTGGCCATTCTTTTTATTTTATTTTCTTCTTTATTTTACAAGACAGTAAGAACTTGAGAGGGGAGGAAGAGAGGGAGGGAGAGACAGAGAGACACTTGCACTACCTGCTTTACCATTTGGAAAGGTTCCCCCCTACAGGTAGGGGTACAGGGCTGGAGCTCAGGTTCTTGAAGAGGGCAATGTGTGCGCCTAACCAGATGCCCACTGCCCAGTCTTCTTCAGGCTATTTCCATGGAGAATGGTATTTGGAAAATTTGGATCTGAAGTCACATCTGTTAGTATAAGGTACCTACCTTCCCTTTAAATGTAACTAGACAAAAAAACCACCTTCCCTAAACTGTACCATAATTAGTACAAAGGCACATTTTGAATAGCAGTTGCCATTAAGTGAAATGTTAAATACATGCAAGTATTTGACAAACACATGTGCCCGAAGTCTATTCCTCAGTAATTGAATTCCTAGTAGCATTTCATTCCATAAATGTTAGCCATGGGGGAGGTTATGATCTATTTAGTACACATGTCTCACTTGGATATTTAGTAAAATGCTATTTTCTTGATATAATATTGTTGAAGCAATAGAAGAAAGTATTATCATTTATCAGTTCATTGAGCAAGCATTTTGTTGAACATCCTAGAGTCTGGAACACAAAAAGTGAGTAAAAGCAGGAACTCCCCAGAAAATGGAAAATGAACACACCAACATACTTTCAATGAAGTGGGAGGAAGACTTTGATAGAGTCCTGATAGTGTCATATGGGGGCCTCCGTGTATCTAGGAAGGAAAGTGTGAAGGAAGAATGAAATAATGCCTAGGTTTTACTAAAGAGGAATATCATCAAGCTTGCTTGGGGAAGAGAGAGGAAAAGAACGTTGTTTGGAAATGAGATGACATAAGCAGAAATACATGGACAAAGAGTGTGATTTCTCTGAGAATTTTCCTGAAATATCACATGCAAGACAAAGAATAAAGAAGGAGGAGGCTTGAGGACCTGACAGGGCAATTTAAATTCAAGCTGGGGGAGGCATTGAAAGGCTTTGCAATAGGGATGAATCCAGTGAGATTATCATTAGCGGTAGACTTTAGCAGTGGAGTGGAGGAAGAAAGAAGGATGTGGGGAGATTAAAATCAAAGGCAGAGAGACCAATTGAGAGGCTATTATACACTTGTTGGCAAAAGATGAGCAAGGGCATAAGTTTCAGAGCTGTTTGATGATGAACTGTCGGCTTCATAACCAGCCAAAGGGCAGAGGTGCAAAGAATCTCTCTTAAACTCTGAAAACCCCTACATACTTTACAAAGTTCTTCATGTCATATTCCTCTTTTCAGAACAATACTGCAATCACTGCTTTAAAGGAACATCCCTCAAGATAGCCTCCTCCTCTATTCACTGTACTATATTAAAAAAAAAAAGTGAAACAATTAGATCCTTTATTATATAAGCATCTCGAACAGAGATCAAATGTAATTCATCCCACATTCTGTCAGCTAATTAAAGTATTTGTGCTACAGATTTCTCAACCTTTCACACAACCTTGGGGGAGCTATGGGGTCTCATTTCAGAAGAAAAACAAATCATTTTCTATTTTCTCTTCATTTAATTCATGCCACGGAGCCAAGAGCTTCAGTACAGAGCTGTGGCTTGAAGCTTCATATTTACCCTAGAAGCTAAATGCATGCCTTTAGAAATTTCTCTGCAGGTAAGGAAAAGGAAATTACATGTTAAAGAAATCTGTAAACTAGGATGAACTGGTATCTCCTCTTCCCAATACATCTTGATTTCTGTCTCAAGCACTCCCCCTCCCCTTTTCTTTCTGATCTCAGCCCAGTAGAATGTAAAATACTTGAGGAAAAGTATATGTTCGGGGGCTGGGCAGTGGCCTACAGAGTTAAGTGCACATAGTGCGAAGTGCAAGGTCTGGCTCAAGAATCCTAGTTCAAGCCCCAGCTCCTCACCTGCAGGGGTGGGGGGTGGGATGGGGGTGGTGGTCACTTCACAAGCAGTGAAGCAGGTCTGAAGGTTTCTTTCTATCCTGCTCTCTATCTTCCCTTCCCCTCTCAATTTCTCTCGGTCCTATCCAATACCATATATAGAAGGAAAGAAAGAAGAGAGAGAGAGAGAGAGAGAGAGAGAGAGAGAGAGAGAGAGAGAGAAAGGAAAAAGAAAGTAGTGACCAGGAAAAGTGTTCAGCTGCTAAAGAACAAAACTTACATGCTTGATGCTCCTGGCATATACGATAGTACTGCTCTTTCTGTCTTCCCCTCACATGAATTGTATCTCATATAAAATAAATGACTTAAAATTTAATTATAACACACAAAAAACTCTAACAAATGGAACTGGAAATGAAATAGAAGATGTTGTGGTGCTACCACAGAAATATAAAGATTGTGAGATCACATGCAATCACTGTCAGCATTCCTATGTCATTCTTCAAGAAAATGGAAAAAAAAACATTACTGAAATTAGCATGGAAAGCACCTATGATGATAAAGGACAATGGAGATAACCAATGGATCTGTTAGATGATCCAGCAACTCTACTCCCACTGAATCTATCTGAAAAATATAAAAAATAATATACAAAGTATTTGAACTTCAATGTCCATGGCAGCTCCATTTATAACACCTGAGAAATGGAAACAACTCATATACCTCATGGTGAATGATTCAATAAAGAAGATGTGATACAGACACACAAGGAAGCTGAGAAAAGATTTTTTTTTTTTTGTCATTCACAACATGAAGGGAACTGTAAGAGGTAATGCTAAGCAAAACAAATCAGAAAAAGAAAGATAAATATTAGCTCATTTTATTCATATGTAGGTTTTAAATAAATGAATGAATGAATACTCAAAAATAAATCAAAATATACACTTGGATTCTGATTCCAGAGCTGTGGCCACCAGAGAGAGATATATTAAGCCAAGGTTGGTGGGTGTCCAGAGAACTGTGGTGGGAGGATATTATACTCTGGTGGTGGGTGAAGTGTGGTAACATTTTTTTTAAATTGCTGTTCCATCTCTCCAAGAATTGTACAGTGTGAGAGTGGACATAAACACCAGTCATTACCATATTGTCGTAAGTTATAGGAACAAATACGAAGGGATCCTAGGATCCTAGGGGTGGTGGTAAAAAAGACTTCTATGCTAATAACAGACATTTAAAGACATATGAACCTGTAATCTAAATAAATATGCAATGTTATAAGCAAACATTACCTCAATTAAAAAAATACCAAAACAATCTTGGCTTAGCAATAATGAAGCAGTAATCTCTCTCCTTCTCTGTCTTCCACTTTCTTCTCATATTTTTTCTTTCTCTATGCAAAGATATAAAAAAAGGAAGAGGAGGGGTAAAAGAAGAAGGAAAATAAAAGAAGAAAGATGGATCCATACTTCCAGAGAGCTAAAGAATAGGAAAACTATTGGGGGAGGGGACGGGATACGGAGTTCTGGTGGTGGGAATTGTATGGAGTTATACCTTTCTTATCCTATGGTTTTGTCAGTGTTTACTTTTAATAAATAAATTAAAATTTAAAAAAGAAAGAAGAAAGAAAAGGAGGAAGAGAAATGGCCATGAGGAGTGATAGATTTATTGTGTAGGCACTACACTGAACCCCAGCGAGAATTCTGGTGGCAATAAAGAAAGAAAAGAAAAAAAAAGTATAATACTTTAATCAACCCACTTAAAATAATCAAAATGTATTGAGCATTCTAACCAAAAGAGCTCAATAAAAATATCTCACATTCTTTTCCAGTGTACTTGAACATTTTTATCTAGATAAATTTTACTCTGGGCTATATTAAAAAAAAATCAATGAATTCCAAAGAATCCAAATCATATCAGCTCTGTACTATGACTACACAGGAACTGAATTAGAAGCAAGTAACAGTTATCTGTTAATAGATAAGCCTCAGGACTCAGGCAGTAGTGCAGCGGGTTAAGCCTACATGGTGCAAAAGAATCCCAGGCTCCGCACTTGCAGGGGAGTCACTTCACAGAAGGTGAAGCAGGTCTGCAGGTGTCTATCTTTCTCTCCCCTTCTCTGTCTTCCCCTCCTCTCTTCATTTCTCTCTGTCCTATTCAACAACGACATCAATAACAACATCTATAATAACCACAACTATAAAAAAACAAGGGCAACAAAAGGGAAAATTAAAAAAAAAAAAGAAAAAAGAAACTACCCCCAACTTAAAAAAAAAAAAGATAAGCCTCAGCTTCTGCAAATGGGATAAAACACTTCCAGATATCGTCTAGTTAAAAAGAAGAAGGAGAAGAAAAAGAAGAAGAAGGAGGAGAAGGAGGAGAAGGAGGAGAAGGAGGAGGAGGAGGAGGAGAAGGAGGAGGAGGAGGAGGAGGAGGAGGAGGAGGAGGAGGAGGAGGAGGAGAAGAAGAAGAAGAAGAAGAAGAAGAAGAAGAAGAAGAAGAAGAAGAAGAAGAAGAAGAAGAAGAAGAAGAAGAAGAAGAAGAAAAGGATAAGGGAGTTGGGCAGTAGCACAGTGGGTTAAGCGCACGTGGCACAAAGCTCAAGGGCCTGCATAAAGATCCCGGTTCAAGCCCCCGGCTTCCCACCTGCCTGGGAGTCACTTCACAGAAGGTGAAGCAGGTCTGCAGGTGTCTGTCTTTCTCTCCCTCTCTGTCTTCCCCTCCTCTCTTCATTTCTCTCTGTCCTATTCAACAACAACGACATCAATAACAACAACTATAATAACTAAAACAATAAAAAAACAAGGGCAACAAAAGGGAAAATTAAAAAAAAAGAAACTACCCCCAACTTAAAAAAAATAGATAAGCCTCAGCTTCTGCAAATGGGATAAAACACTTGCAGATATCGTCTAGTTAAAAAAGAAGAAGGAGGAGGAGGAGGAGGAGGAGGAGGAGGAGGAGAAGGAGGAGGAGGAGGAGGAGAAGGAGAAGGAGAAGAAGAAGAAGAAGAAGAAGAAGAAGAAGAAGAAGAAGAAGAAGAAGAAGAAGAAGGAGAAGAAGAAGAAGAAGAAGAATGGGAAAAGGGAATTGGGCAGTAGCACAGTGGGTTAAGCGCATGTGGCACAAAGCTCAAGGGCCTGCATAAAGATCCCAGTTCAAGCCCCCGGCTCCCCACCTGCCAGGGAGTCACTTCACAGAAGGTGAAGCAGGTCTGCAGGTGTCTGTCTTTCTCTCCCCCTCTGTCTTCCCCTCTTTTCTCTCCTTCTCTCTGTCCTATCCAACAACAATGACACAATAAAACAATAATAACTACAGCAACGATAAAAAAACAACCAGGGCAACAAAAGGGGGAAAAAATAGCCTCCAGGAGCAGTGGATTCATGGTGCAGGCACCGAGCCCCAGTAATAACCCTGGAGGCAAAAAAAAAAAAAAAGAAAGAAAAGAAAAGAGAAGAAAAGAAAAGAAAAGAAAAGAAAAGAAAAGAAAAGAAGCCAGGGGCAGAGGAGATAGCATAATGGTTATACAGAAACTCTTAACGCTTGGGGCTTCACAGTCCCAGGTTCAGTCTCCCCTACTCCCATAAGCCAGAGCTGATCAGTGCTCTGGGAAATCAGCAACGACACTATTTTAAAGTATTTTGAACTGAAAGGAAATGACAATGTGATATGCCAAAATTCATGTAAGTCATTCAAAACTTTATTGCAACTTTATGACTCTAAATATTAAATAGGAAAAAAAAAGGTCTCAAATCACTAACTTCAATTTCTATTTTCAGGTACTAGAAAAGAAGGAAAAAAAATAAAGTCACTGTAAAGATAGGAAAGGAAATAATAACATTGAGAAAGATAAGAGTAGAAGACAAAAGTGTCCATTGTTAGATATGGTATGGTAGTATCTGTAACTTGTCTACAGATGTTAAAGAGATAAGTGAAAATTATGACCAACATCATGCCAATAAATTCAAGATCTTGGATGCAGTGGACATTTTCACTGAAGTACACAAAAGGCCAAGGATTGTTCATAAATAAATGGATTATTTGTATAGCCTTATATGTATAAAATAATGTAAAAGTCCTATGATAATTCCAGACACAGATGGTCTCACTAGTGAGTCCTACTGCACATTGCAAGAAGAAGTAATGCTAAGTGAGTATATACAGACATTTTGGGAAAATTAACTAGGAGGGCATACTTCCCAACTAATTCTGTGAAGCCAACATTACTGTGATACCAAAACAATAAAAAGACGTTATTACAAGGAAAGGGTGTTGCAAAAACAATTTACTTTATAGACATAATTTCAAAAATTATTAATAGGGGCCAGGCCATGGTGCGCCTGGTTAAACACATTACAGTGTATAAGGACCCAGTTCTAAGTCCCTGGTCCCCACCTGCAGGGGGGAAGCTTCATGTGTGGTGAAGCAGGGCTGTAGGTGTCTCTTTGTCTCTCTCCCACTCTATCTCCACCTCCCCTCTTAATGTCTCTCTGTCTCTATCCATTAATGAATGAATAAATAAATAAATCACTTTTAAGATTACTAATAAATGTTAGCAAAACGATTCTTGCAATATATGAAAATGACAATACATTATAATGTGGTGAATTTTATCTGTGAAATGAAAGGTTGCTTCAGCATTCAAAAACAAAGCAGAGGGACTTTCACTTTATAATCTGACACACAGACTTTGGAAATCATCATTTCTGTCATTTCAACAAGAAAAAAGAAAAAACTGAACAAACTAAAAAAAAATCACTGTTCTTTCTTGGTCTCAAGAGAATTTAGATTTTGGTCCAAACCTTGATATCTGGAGAGCCAAGTGCTTACTGAGAATAACAGCTGAGACCAGCCTAAATGAAACAGAAGTTAGAGCCTTACAATAAGAACACTTAAGTGCTAACTAGAAGCAGGAGAGGTAGCAGGACTGAGAACTGCAGTCAGGGGGGCAGTGCATCATGCCTTTGTGAATTCTACCAGGAGCCACTCAGGTACTCAAGGCGATGGTTTCTGAAAAACCATTCATGCTTCTTGCAGAAAAAGAAAGTTTTCTATGACTAAAATAGTCTCCATCACTATTCACATCTCCAGGCCAGTTTGGCAACATGGAAGAACTATAGGGACCACTATCTGAGGCGGGGGAATAGAATCTACTCCACCTCAGTCTCCTGTAAGTCATTCTATCTTACCCAAAAAAGAAAAAAAGTAAGTAAGGAAACCAAAAACAAACAAACAACAACAACAAACCACTTGTGAAAGTCGTACCCACTGACACAGACCCACTTAAAAACTGAGTTGTAATTGTAGGGTGGCAGACTTCTCCCCTGATCCTAGACGTTACCATCACAATAACTAGCCTCCAATATAACAGAAATTCAGAGATTGCACTGAAAAATATCCAAGGCTCAGACCCTAATGAGGAAAGAGTTTTTAGGGAAAAAAACCAAAGACAGCAGTACAGCAAATAAAAAGAACATCACAGGAAATAGAAGACACTTAACATCACAGCGAGAGCACACACAGGAGACGAAACCTGCCTCCTAGCCAAACGTACATTATACTTGACATCAAGAACCTATTTAAGTTAAATCTAATTATCTAACACAGAGTATATAGATTTCAACAAAACATTGTAAGGCCTGATGCTAAAAGACAAACAAGGACATAGTCTACAGAGACAAATCAAGCATCATAGTCACACTCAAATATGGCACAGATATTGGAGTTACCAGATGAAGAAGTGAAAATAATCATGAGTACGCTAAGGATCTTACGAATGGATAAACATTAGACAGCATATAAGAATATGCTGGTAATATAAGCAGAGTGAATGAAAATACTTAAAAATGAATCAAACGAAAATGCTAGAAAAAAAAAAACAACACCTAAAATCAGTAACATAAGTAAGGTATCGCAAGACTGGCCAGCTCCTCATGGGGCGCGAGCGCTTCCACACTACGATCATCATCTCTGGCATTATGCTATTCCACTGCAGAATACTGTGCCCCAGTATGGCTCCGTAGCCCCCATGTCCACTTGGTCGATTCCAAATTATATTCCTCCATGAGGATAATTTCTGGAACCATCCGTTCCACCCCGGTTCCATGGCTGCCAGTTCTTAGTAACATCGCCCCGCCAGATATTCTTTGGGATGCGGCATCATCTAAGTTCATTTCCCACGTCTCCGCTCGACCGGACCTGCCAATATACGTGGATATCTTCGCCCACCCTGTCCAACGCTTGACGTCTCATCACCCAATCTGGTCCCCTATGCCTACACTGAACTTCTCTGTTCCAGACTCTTGGAAACAGAGTTGGCAGTCAGCTGAGGTAAAGAACAAACACCTCATCACAGACCCCTGCAAGCGTCAACCCGGCTCTGACCTAGCACGTTATGATTGGGCCCTCCTCAATCGCTATCGAACAGGCCATGGCCGGTGCGCCGCTATGTTCCATCGCTGGGGAGCCAGAGACGACCCGAACTGCCCCTGCGGCTCCAGACAGACTATGACCCACATAGTCAACGACTGCCGCCTCTCCAGATTCAAAGGAGGTCTCGAAACTTTACATCAGGCTCAACCTGATGCTGTTGACTGGCTACGGAAGAAGGGCAAGCGCTAGAAGAAGAAGAAAAGTAAGTTATGCTTTTGGTAGAGTCCTCACGAGACCGGAGACACTTGAGGAAAGAAGGATAAAGCCCCAAAAGTCAACACTTAGACAAACCATATTCAAACTGCAGAGGCAATTCTATTATTTATGCTGAAAATATTTTATTTCTTTGTGTAAGGGGGAAAGGGGAGCAGCCAGTCCCCAGTTCTAGTGATGTTTCAGAGAGATGAGCATTTCTTGATAAAGTAGTGTATGAAAATAATTGCACATATTTATGTCATGTTTCCAGGACATCTATAACTTCCAAGCTTAATTGCTCTCCATCTTCTGTGTTTGCATGGCCCTGAGAGCTTTAAGCCTTTTACTACCTCTGCCCATCTCCTGGTCCTTGCAAGTCCAACTGTGAATCATTATCCAGCCTTTCTTTGTGGATTATTTTACTTTAAAAAAGAAACTCGACCAAGACTTGGACCCAGAACTTGTGATGTGAACTAATTCTGTGTAGGTGCCGATAAAGTGTTTTCTTGTTCCCCAGGTGTCACGACTTTTGTTTGGATTTTCCCTTTTACATTAGGAGGAAGTAAGGACAGAAAGGAGAAGAAAGTATAAGCCATGAGGGCTGGGTAGTGGCTCAGCTGGTTAAGCTCACATTTTATCAAAAGCAGGGACCTAGGTTCAAGCCCCGGCTCCCCAACTACAGAGGGTCTGCTTCACTAGAGATGAAGCAGGTCTGCAGGTGTCTCTCTTTATCTCTCCCTCTCTATCTTTCCCTTCCTTCTCTCTTTCTGTCCTATTTAATAAAAAAAAATAGAAGAAAAAAAACAGGAAAAAATAGCCACCAGGAGCAGTGGATTTGTAGTGCTGGCGCTGAGCCCCAGCAATAACCCTGGTGACAATAAAAAATAAAAATAAATAAATAATAAGAGAAAAGTACAAGCCATGGAGGTATATAACCCCTAAGGAAGAGAGAGACACAGGCTCCAGGTCTTCCAGTCTTTATAGTCCATTCCAGGAAGAGAAAGGCCCTCAGGGCATGCACTTCAGCCTTTGTCTTCAGGTGCTAGCATCTGCCTTCATGTGCATTTTATGGCCTTTGCTGTCAGGTAGGGAGAGAGTGCTCTCAGAGAAGGGGGTGATAGAGAGACAGAGAGAACACCAGCAACACTGCTTCACCACTTGCAGGTGAGGACCAGAAGCTTGAACCTGGGTCCTTGCTCATTGTAACATGTGTGCTGAACCAGGTGTGCCACCACCTGGCCCCTCTCTCACAATACTTTCTAAGTCAGGTGATGAAGGTTAATGTCAGCAGTAATCTATTGTACTTATCTTACACATTCTAGGTTTATGAGATAAAAATGGCACTATACTGCTGTGCTTCTTCTTAGTAACTCATAAATCAAGTCTTATACTAACTCTAATGGAGGCATCCTACAAAACATCTGACCCTTGCTTCAAGATTCTCAAGGTCATTAGTACAAAGAATGTAGGTGAAGAAACCTGCTACAATTAACATGCAGTCTAAAAAGATTTTTTTTTTACTTTCCTGCCTTCATTTCTTTTCTTTTATTTTTGTGATTAGTGATTTAAAAATGATCAACAAGATTGTATGATAAGATTCCCAAAGTATTCCCACCACCAGAGTCCTGTATCCCTTTCTAAGTCACACTTACACCTATTACTACATCCAGGAGTGTTTCCTTTTTTCCTCTTCTCTTTCACATAAGAGAAACAGTGCCATATTTCCTCTGGTGTTTTCTAAATTCACTCCTCCTTCATTGATGGTATAAAAAAACAGAAAAATCCTATTTTTGTACAATTAAAAAATAAATAAAATCAAAGTTCATTGTGAAAGACAAGATGATTTTCCTTAATATCAGGAATAAGGCACTGATGTCAATTCTCACTAATTTAGGAAAGAAAAAGAAGAAATAAAAGGTATTTTGTTTATAAATTTAGATTTGTAGACACTCTAAACATTAACATAGAAAATCCTAGGGAAACTGTAGGCATGCTATTAAAATGAATTAGTTTGGCATGGCTGCAAAATCAATGTGGAAAAGTTCATCTGTTTCTATATACTGGCCATAAACAAATGGAAAGCAAAATTTTAAAAATATAATAAAAATATAAGAGTAAAACAATTAGGGATGCACTTGTCAAATTATATGCCATTATGTGTTGTTAAATATAGAAGCATTGAATAAAATGAAAAATAAGACCCTAATCAATTAGATAATTAACAGTATATTCATAAACCTGTATCCTCATTAATCCTGAGAGCAGTTTTCTGTAAATTGATCTACCAAGGTCTGGGAGGTGGCTCAGTGGATAAAGCATTGGACACTCAAGTGTGAGGTCCTGAGATTGAGTGCCAGCAACACATGTACTAGATGATGTCTGGTTCTTTCTCTCTCCTATCCCTCTCATTAATAAATAAAATATTAAAAAAAATTTAAATAAATTGATCTACCTACTCACTGGAACGCTAAATAAAATCCACTCAGGATTTTTTTGTAGAAATTGATAAGCAATTTTATAACTTTTTAATCAAATTGAAATAGACATAGAACTGTCTGCAGGCTCAGAGCATTGGTGATAAACCTGGCTGGGGGCATGGGGGCATACCAGGTATAAATATAAGACCTATCATTAAAAAAGTTTGGAGGGGGATTCCAGTAGTAGGGCAGCGGCTTAAGAGGAGGTGGCACAAAGTGCAAGTGGCGCAAAACACAAGGACCTGCATAAGGATCCCAGTTCGAGCCCCTGGCTCCCCACCTGCAGGGGAGTCACTTCAGAGGCTGTGAAGCACGTCTACAGGTGTCTGTTTTTCTCTCCCTCTCTCTGTCTTCCCCACCTCTCTCCATTTCTTTCTCTCTTATCCAACAACAGCGACATCAACAATAACAACAATAATAACTACAACAATAAAACAACAAAGACAACAAAAAGGGAATGAACAAATATTAAAAAAAATTGAAAACAAGTTTGGAGGAAAGCACAGATGAAAAATATTTTAATGACTAGTGTTCTTGGGTAGGATTTCTAAATGCTAGAAAATCAACTACAAATAGAAATATCCAATAAATAGACTTCATGAGAATTAAGAAAATCAATATGATTTAAAAAATACTGAAACAACTAAACTGAAATATGCTGAGGCAGACATGCTAATTGCTAATAAATGAATGAAAAGATGATCAATGGTACTGATCATCAGGGAACTATAGATAAAAATGGGGGAAAAAAGAGCCATTTGTATATATTGTACTTCATATAACATGACTAAATAATGAAAATCAGGAGTCACAGGCTGGGAAAAAATATGTGCACATTACGTATCCAGGGACTGGGTGGTGGTTCACCTGGTTGAGTGCACATGGTACAGTGCACAGGGACCCAGGTTCCAGTCCCTAGTCCTCGTCTTCAGGGACAAAGCTTTGCGAGTTGTAAAGTAGTATCTTTGTTTCTCTCCCTCTCTGCCTCCCCCTTCTCTCTCACTTTCTGGATGTTTCTATAAAACAAATAATAAAGATAATAAATTTTTTTTAAAGATAAAATAAAGGGGGTGGGGTGGGAGGTAGCACAGCGGGTTAAATGTATAAGGCCCAAAGCGCAAGGACTGGTGTAAAGATCCTGGTTAGAGCCCCCCCCCATCCGGGGCACCCTACCTGCAGAGGAGGGGGGATCGCTTTACAGGCTGTGAAGCAGGTCTGCAGGTATCTATCTTTGTCTTCCCCTCTCTGTCTTCCCCTCCTCTCTTCATTTCTCTCTATTCTACCCTACAATAATAACATCAACGACAATAATAATAATGACCATAACAACTATTAAAAGACAAAAAAAGTGGTCCAGGAGGTGGTGCAGTGGATAAAGCGTTGGACTCTCAAGAGTGAGGTCCTGAGTTCAATCCCTGGTGGTACATGTACCAGAGTGATGGCTGGTTCTTTCTCTCTCCTATCTTTCTCATTAATAAATAAATAAAAATCTTAAAAAAAAAAAACAAGGGCAACAAAAAGGGGGAGGGGAGATAAAATAAAAGCAACATGTATCCAACCAAGGATCTTCTGGAATATATAAAGAATTTTTTCAACTCAAAAGAAGGAAGTTTTTAGAGAAAGGGAAAGGTTCTGGCTGTTTAAGGGTTTAAGAAGTTAATAGATAAAGGTAATAGATAGTTATTGCTATAAACTGATTATTTGGCAAATGGGTTAACTTTGAAAAGCCCACATTTCTCCCAGGCCTGGAACCTTTAAGGTGGGGCTCACTCTCCTGCTTGCTTCTCTCAATTCATACCAACTGATACTGCATCTGCTGATCCCAACCCAATCAATGCAATCAGTACCACCTGGACAGGTATCATTTCAGATCTTGTCCACAAATGACAGGTGTGAAATGTTAACCCTTCAACTTCACTACTCTGGCAAGACCTTTCCTAGCTCATAGGACTCCTTAATTTCAATTCAGGTGGTGCACTTCTTAACAAAACCTTTAAACCTAGATGTAGACAAGGGCCCATGAGATAGGGCATATGTACACATAGCCATAAGTTAGGGGAAAATATATACCTTAAAGCAAAATTGCACAATAGTTTGCAGTGAGTCAATAAATGAAGCAAGCAAGCAGAAAGACCAAAAAAGACACCATAAAGTACCTAATCAAATAGTTTCCACTTAGACCTAGATACCGTCTTCACTTAGCTTCCATTACATGTCTATCAAATACTCCAAAGCTAACCTTGTCAGACAAAGTAAGAACTACAAAATCTGAGTAAGGGCAAGAGACTGGCACACTTTAATGATGACTCTTTAGTCGCTACCAGCCCACCCCATAACCTGGGGCCCTAGTCAGGGAGTCCTAAGATACCCACACAGACATGATGGGCCTAGACCTCTAACAGATCCCTCTCTCCACTGTCACTGGCCATCTCCATCAGGAACAACATAATGGACCCCTTTGTGGACCCCTATAGGGTCTCGCCCTTAATGTGTATCAACAATGGTAGGGAATGTTCCATTCTCTGAAGGGAGGTTGGACAACGTATTCTACCTACTACCTGAGGAAGATGGGTCCCGAAATTAGTGCAGCCTGGAATGTTCCTAGCCGTAACCACAGAATATGAGGCCAGACCTACAGGGATGCAGAGATTACATAGACTCCTGTGCTAAACATGGGTCCAGATCAAACCAAAAGGGTTTACAGTTAACAATATTTATACATGTTTCCCATATTTGGGAGCTATCCTCTTCCCTGATACAGCTTTCTCGTCATTTCTCCAAGTCTGACACCATCTCCTCAGAAAAGAACCTGGGTCCACCTGCATATTAGATGTCAGGTTCAGGCAAAAACTTAGTATAATAATGTTCCCCTTGGAATGTACCTAAATAGACCTACTAGCTTTTTCCAAATGGAGGCCCCAAATCTTCATCTGCAATATTCGTGCCTTTAGGTTCATAATTAGTCAACTATTTGTTCTGATTTATATCTTAACTCTTTTTTTTTCACCCACCAGATTCCAGATGCTACCATGATGCCAACCAGACTTCCCTGGGCAGACAACCCAACCAATTTCTCCTGGAGCCCCAACTCCTGCCCCACTAGGGAAAGAGAGAGACAGGCTGGGAGTATGGATCGACCTGCCCACACCCATGTTCAGTGGGGAAGCAATTACAGAAGCCAGACATTCTACCTTCTGCACCCCATAATGACCCTGAATCCATAATACCAGAGGGTTAAGTAATAGGAAAGCTATCAGAAAAGGGGATGGGATACGGAGTTCTGATGGCGGGAATTGTGTGGAGTTGTACCCCTCTTATCCTATGGTTTTGTCAGTGTTTCCTTTTTATAAATAAAAATTAAAAACAAAACAAAAAAACTGGGAACAACCCAGGGATCCAAAAACAGATGAGTGACTGTGTAAATTGTGGTATATATATATATATATATATATACAATGAAATACTACTCAGCTATTAAAAATGGTGATTTCACCTTCTGAACCTTTGTTAGAGGGGTTTCAATGAATTGATTTCACTAATGACTTCTGCCAAACGATTATCATTATAACTCCATTTATATATGGATGCATGCACTAAGGCTCGATCTGCCAACTTTCCAGTCATAGGACCACTAATCATATTATCTAGTTTTTTGGTCTATGTTATAACTGAATTAAACATAACAATCTGATTCAAAGACAAATTCTAACAGTAGTGTAAAGTTTTATATATATATATATAAGTGCTTGAGATATCTGGGTCAGTTCATGGCATACTGCCCTTTGTGCCAAGTTGGAGAATTTTTTTATTAATTTTTTTATATTTATTTATTTTCACTTTTGTTGCCCTTTTTTTCTTTTATTATTATGTTATTATTGTTGTTGTTATTGATGTCATCATTGTTGGATAGAACAGAGAGAACTGGAGAGAGGAGGGGAAGACAGAGGGAGAGAGAAAGATAGACACCTGCAGACCTGCCTCACCGCCTGTGAAGCGATGCCCCTGTAGGTGGGGAGCCAGGGCTCAAACCAGGATTCTTATGCTGGTCCTTCCACTTCGTGCCACATGCGCTTAGCCCGCTGTGCTCAGCTACCCAATTTGGAGAATTTTAAGCCTTTCAACAGTGCAATTCCTAGGAGAACATGCTCAAATGAAAGTAATTGACAAGGTGGGTTAACCAGACTCCCGAGGCAGGACAGACAGCTTCCATAAGCTTTGATATCCAATTCACATCATTCTTCTGAAATTATAGTTCCGTAACTATTGCTCCTTGACATAAAATTCCACATTCATAATGACAGCAAAATTTGGGGGACATCCTGTCACTACAGTCACCTTAAGAATTAAAGCCAAATTGAATTCTGGTAAAGGAAGCCGTGTCTGCATTTCACAAGATAGTCTGCATATCCCATGGGTCCACTAAGCGCAGTAAGCATCTTCAGAGGGGGAAAAAAAATACTTTTTTTTTTAACACAAAGGATGTAAATTATAACTTAAATCAAATGAAGTGGGGATGACAAGGTCACTTAAAAATACTTCTGTGATTAAATTCTCTCAACTCCAACTGTATTGTGACAGATTTTTAATAACTGACACCTTGAGTTAAAAAAAAGTGTTTTATTTCTGTAAAACTTTTCTGCTAAGAAAGCATGAAAGCATTCTAAAAGAATATAGTTTGGCGTCTCCACTCTCTGGAGAGTGCAAGAATAAGATACACATTTATACCTAAGGAGGACTTGTAAAACTTTAGAGCCAGAAGGCTGGGTTGTATTCTTAAGTGTTTGGGTGGGCCTGCCGTCAGAAGGGTAACTGAATGGAGCACATATTCAGGTGACATTGGCATCTATTCCACAGAAACAATGGGAAATAGCGAAGACAAGAATATTCTGGAGACAAGGCTTTCAAATGTGAAGGATGCTACAGGAGAAAGACACTACTTTAGAAAAGAATGCCAAGCGATTGTTTTGTGAGCTTTGCCTGGGATGTGGAAGAAGTCTTAGCATCCACTTGAGAAACTCATGAGTTGAAGTGTAAAGAATCAATGCCAAAAAGAACGAGGGTCAGTGAAATAGCTCACTTGCGTAGTGTTCTACTTTGCCATATGCCCGCTGACCCAGGTGGGAGCACAGCCCCCACCACATTGAAGGAGGCTTTGGTGCTGTGGTCTCTTTCATTTTCTCTCTCTGTCGTTATCTAAAACAAAAGCAAAAACAAAATACCTTAAAAAGAAGGCATAAAATTGAACTGTATTAGGGGCTAGGAGGTGGTGCACCTGGCTGAGTGCACAAGTTACCATAGGCACTCCCTAGTGCCAACCTGTAGAGAGGAAGGTTTATGATTGGTGAAGCAGTACTTCATGTCTCCCAGTCTGTCTGTCTGTCTGTCTGTCTGCCTGTCTACCTACCTATCTATCTGTCTATCTACTACCCCCTTTCCTTGTTCAATTTTTCTCTGTCCCACCAAATAAAATAATATTTAAAAATTTGACTGGTATTGGGGATTTAGTGAAAATATGAATACATCATCCCATTAAACTTTTTTTTTTTCTAGGTTATAGAAACTATTCTGTACTGAGGGTGGGAGACATTTTTGGTTTTAGCTTTCTGAGAGGTCTTATAACAATTGGGAAGAGTATACGGTTTGATTTCTAGATTTAATGATGACAAGACAAGTGACTTGGGACAATATATAAATCTTTAAGCTCTCTTATCTGCAAAATGAAAATTATAGTACTCTCTAATTCAAAAAGTTGTTTTGGGACTAATATATCTAAATAATATATCTATTTCTAGCACAGGATATACTCTCAATAAATAGTCTTTGCATAATGCTGGATTTGCTTGACAAAGTTATATCTTTTGGAAACTCTGCCCTAGTTTTGCTCTTTCTGAGAACAGAATGAATCATCTTCTAAATGTTGACTATCATTTGACTCTCAGAGGGATACCATTGCCTATACATTATGGGGCATTTTACTTTATCCTTTAAGTACATGGCTATAAATTATAGAGTGATGAGCATAATTCTAGGGTTTGACATATGTGTTATTGTTTCAACAACATAGATCTTATTTTTTTTAACCAATAACTGACTTGTCTGTGATGACCAAATATTCAGAGAATGTAAGAACCCCAAATGAAGTCAAAAAGTTCTTTTCCTATGAATAGCAGTAGAGATGTTTAAATCCCCACATAATGAACCAGTCAATCCCAGAATCAGCAAATTTATTCCTAGAAAATCAAAGGTTAGTAAGGGGATATGATTACATCTGCACTAAAGTCCCAAAGCATTTTGCAGGTGGGAAAATTGAGGAGAAGGTTATTCATTGATTGTTCTAAAAGTCCAGTTTACCTTTCAATTAATAAAGTAAATCAATTTTGCTGTCTCTTTTTTCTTCATTTTCTAGACCTAGAATCTGAATATTGGTACTATAAATGAAATCAGTGTTTTGTGGAAATAATGCAATAAAATCACTGGGCAACAAGAAACCAGAAATATGAAGTAATACATTCCCAGTTATCAAGAGGAGCATAAGCCTATACAGACCACCCACTATGATGATTTTCAGTGATCTTCAGGCTTTTGGAAGTCAAAGGTCAGTGCATTGTTTTGAAAATTAGGAAGTAAATGTAAGATTTTTTTTTTGTTATTGTTGTTATTTGTCCTGTGTTTATCATATATTATCACCATTTCTTCAGGCCAGATGGCCACTGTTTGCTCATTAGGTGTTTGGGAACTATTATTACTAAAGAAAAAAAATTGAATTAAACTTCAATAACAACAAGACTATCTCTAGTGCAGCTGGACCCCACTGGGGAATGTTTAAATTTTGTTCTAGTGTAGGCTTAGTCTCATGGGGGCTACATAGGGCAGCACTGCCTGAGAGGACAGTAATCTGGGATAAAGGAAGTCCCAGATTAGAATCAAGGGAAATAGTTTACAGGCCTGTGTTTGCTTGTCTGGTCATGATTAGGGGATTAAAACCATTTTCATTGTCAAACCATTTTTTGACAAGTTGTTATTATCTCTCTGAAATAAACTCTCATCATGTGGAATATAAGAGAAAAGTTCTCACAGATACAAACTGTAAAAACTGGGAAATACAAGACTCTGTGGGGTCATCAGACAGACAAATTGCGGGGGCTGGGTGGTGGCACACCTGATTGAGTGCACATATTACAATGTGCAAAGACCCAGGTTCAAAACCCTAGTCCCCACCTGCAGTTGGAAAGCTTTGTGAGTGGTGAAGCAGTGCTGCAGGTCTCTCTCTCTCTCTCTCTCTCTCTCTCTCTCTCTCTCTCCTCAAGGGTTATCACTGGGGCTCAGTGCTAGTACTACAAACCCATTGCTCCTGGAGGCCATTTTTTCTATTTTTTTTTTTAAATTGGGTAGGACAATGAGAAATTTAGAGGGAAGAGGAAGATAGGACAAGAGAAAGTTACAGACAACTGCAGACCTCCTTCACTGCTTGTGACGTGGCCCCCCTGCAGGCAGGGAGCCGGGGGCTTGAACTGGGATCTTTGCATGGGTCCTTGTGCTTAGTACTATGTGCTCCTAACCCGGTGGGCTACTGCCCGACTCCCCCAGTGTCTCTCTGTCTCTCTCCCTCTCTATCACCCCTTCCCTGTCAGTTTCTGACTGCCTCTATCCAAAAAATAAACAAAGATAATTTTAAAAAATTAAAGAAGCTCTAACAAGAGATACTGACATTCAAATAAAGGAACAGCATGGCATGAACCTACCACTTACAATAACCAGAATGCAAATCCAAATTTAAAAGTCTAGGCAATTTTATCCATGATCAAATGAAGACAATCAGTGTGGGCTTATGTGATGATAGCCCATAACCTAGATCTTGAAATTCATAGGCTTAGGTTTAAAACAGTTATTACAACGGTACTCAATAACATCATAGATTAGATGTTTACAAAAATATTTAAAAAGATGTTTCATCTGAAGCTATTTATTCAGTATTTTCTATGAAGTAACCCAGCAGTTACCTCCATAGAGTTTACAATCTAATAATAATAATCAATGAAGTACATTGTCAATTTTGTCATATTGTTTATTCTATGAATCTATGACCACATGACTAAAGACTGGAGAAGAACCCTTTAAAAATCACAAATCTAAACACCCCTAATTTGTACACCAGGTATCCAACTGCAATAAAGTTGAAGACACTAGTTTGACTTCATAATTCCTACTTGTTGGCATTGTTCACCAAGGCAATTCACTGAATAAGCACCATCATCTACTGACAAGTAACATAATAATAATTTATAATAGTAATCACTCTTGTTGCTATATCACTTAGTCGTTTATAAAATAGCTTACAGTTTCACCCTGAAATCTGAGCTTCCTAGTGATCTTGTGAAATAGAGGGACATATATTCACATTCTGAGTGAAATAATTCATTTGGGAGTAAAACTAAGAGAAATCTGTCCACATAGAATTTTCCTTTTCAAAGACATAAACAGGGATGGATGGTGGCACACCTGGTTGAGTGTACACATTACCATGCCCAAGGACTCTGGTTCAAGCCTCTGGTCCCCATCTGCAATGAGGAAGTTTCACAAGCGGTAAAGAAACACTGCAGGTATCTTTCTGTTTCTTTCCCTCTCTCTATCCTCCGTCCCTCTCAATTTCTTCCTACATATACAGAATAAAGAATAAACAAATAAAATATTTTAAAAATACAAACAGACTTATATGTTGTCAACATTTACTCAAATCTTTATATCAGTGAGTTTTCGGTGGCAATTTAACATTTTTTCTTTAACATTTTGTTTATTTGTGGAGGGGATGGAAGTGAGATACAGAGAGAAAGATACACATAGCAAGAAAGACCAGAGCATTGCTTAACTTTGGTTTATGCTGCTGCTGGAGATTGAACCTGGAACCTCAGAGCCTCAGGTATGATAGTCTTTTTGCATAACCATAATGCTGTGTCTCCAGCCTTGGAGTCAAAATTCTATAGAAGGAAAAGAAGCCTTTTCTGACATGCAAACAACAATGAACATTTGGGATTATCAAAGCATTCTGACAACTGTATTTTCCAGAAACCTACCTGAAGAATACATTTCTTAGTGAGAATGATAGTGAAACACACCCTATTTCACATTTCAGTGCTCCTTTCCAATTAGAATGGCATTAGGGAGAAAATGTTGCTATGTAATTGTGTGAAGAATAGATCTAATTTTCTCAATGTCACTGTAATACCACCTTTTGGGACTAACAGCACTGAATGATTACACATATCATTTGGTAATTGTATTTTTATCCATTCCACACCGGGAGCAGATTTTTAAAAGTGGACATGCAATTAGATTACAAATGAAGAAACATCAGCCACCCCTCTTAAGAGAACAATATGTCAGCATGAACCCAACTGCATATTTAACTAATGTCAGTAGCAGTGTTTGTGGCTTGTCAACACTAAGCAGTGATGAACATAGTCAGGGATTCTGAGCTTGTCCTTTAATAATGAAAAAGAAAGTTGAAACTGCGCTCAGAAAGAGTGGCCTTTGCAAACGGAGTTCTTGCTTGGCTAAAAGATATAACTTTCAAATAGGTTGTGATAAAAGATCAAGATTAAGTGTCCACCATCGCCATGAGATGCTAGAATTTTAAAAGCAGCAGAGAGAATGTGTATTGCTAGAAGGAAGCCTATCATTTTATCTCAGGGGCTGCAAACAGATAGTTTCTAGGGGAGAAAAGAAGGTCTTAAGTATCAGCTAATCATAGCCTATATTGTTGAAAGTATTTTGGGTCAGGAGTGAAAATGTATACAGTCATCTGCATTTAAATAGCAGATTCTAAAAGTAAAATGTATAAAAGAAGGTGCTGTTGAGGCTGTAAGTTATGTCTGCTAGGCCTCCTGAATACCATTGAGCTCTCTAATGCACAATCATAAATTTTAATAAATACAATTATTTGGCGTGCAGCTGAAGTCTCATTATCATACTAACCAAAGGCAAATGTGTGAGCCAGTCTGATCCTTGGACTTGATTGGGAGCAATTGCAGGACATAGAAATGAGGGCATTTTTCACACAGGACAAGTGATGAGAAATCATTTTGATTTTCTGTTCCAACAACACAACAGTTAACAACCTCACTACCCCTCATCACAATGGATTATTCCCTCCATGGAATGGAAATGTCTGTCAAAAGCCCTGCTTTCATTTTCAGAGTTGTTAATGGCAGGTGATAAAATGCACAATTCCTGTACAAGACCTCCAACTAGAAATCAGAGTCAGTAGAATTTATTTATTTACTTATTGTGAAGGCCTTTTGCACTTTCTTTAAAGTTCCAAAAATCAACATTTGGCTGGGCTGCAGCTGTATCTGCACATGCAAAATGGGTGTCATATTATCTTGGAGTGTCTTTCCCCTCTCTTGGGGTATGTAAGAAGGGGCTCTCCTTCTGCTCTGGATAGGTCCGGGTGAACACACAGAGAGATCATCTACCCTGAAGAGGGAAAGCTTCACAAGTGGGGAAACAGTGCTGTGGGTCTCTTTCTCCTCTCTCCCTCTCTATTTCCCCCTTCCCTCTCGATTTCTCTGTATTTATGCAGAAATACATAAATGAATAAATCAAATGTATACTTAAAAATATGAAATGTGAGCTCTGTGAAACTTGAGAAGGTAGTGAACAGCAGTAGCTTTGGAGATCTAGGGCAATGGAAGACTACAGCACTGTATTCTCAATCAAGATGATTTTGTGGTGGCTTAAGACCTCAAGAAGAAATGACATATCAGTATGTCTAAGCATAGGGGACTATGAAAACTCTTGCATAGTTTTGTACCATATAAAATAGTAGCAAGGAACCAGTCATTTAGACCAGAAGATGGTGAACTACAGCCTTTGAACACATTCAAATCTACCAACTCTGTGTGTGTGTGTGTGTACAGTGCCAAGCTAAGATCAATTCTTAGATTTAGAATTTTTAAGTGATTTTCAATTTTTTAAAATATTAATTTATTTACTTTTGTTGCCCTTATTATTGTAGTTATTGTTGTTATTGATGTTGTTGAATGAGACAGAGAGAAATGGAGAGAAGAGCGGAAGACAGAGAGGGGAAGAGAAAGATAAGACACCTGCAGACCTGCTTCACCGAGAAAGCAACTCCCCTGCAGGTGGGGAGCCGGGGGCTTGAACTGGGATCCATACGCCAGTCCTTGCGCTTTGCACCACCTGCACTTAACCTGCTGTACTACTGCCTGACTCCCACATTTAGATTTTTTTAAAAAAAGAGAATCTTCTATGCATATTTTGTATTGTTTGTGGCTAATTTTGCACTACCATGTCAAAACTGAGTAGTAGCAGCAGAGTTACAAAAGCATGTAAGTATGTGTTGTATCTTACCTGTTTCTGATCTTATTTTTAAAGGAAAAAATTACTGATTTCTAATGTAGACAGTCTCTGAAAAAACTTCTTGGGCTGATGACTTAAGATACCCTAGTGTTGTAGTCTTCCTGGGGGGATTCTAGAAACAAACCCCCTCCCCACAACATGACTAAAACAAAAAAAAAAAAAAAAAACTTGTCATTTTGACAGGATAGAGAAAACATACAATTAATTTTGTCACACACCAAGAGTTTGTGACTGGGTTTCAGATCCATGAATTATGTTAAGATAAAGGCTCTGGGAATCATGCTACCCAAATCATACCTAATTAGTGTTTTTACAAAGTTATTTTATTACTAATTTTATTTGTAGTCCTATTAACACCCTATGAAAGAAAGTAGTCTGTTTTAAAGGATATGTTTTGGGAAATGTTACTCTAGTTTGACCTCCTTGTATTTTAGTTTATTTCTTTCATATGAGCTAGAACTTTACCTAGGTTGTGGGGAGGTGTGGGCAGGTCAGAGTAGCTCTCCGGTGCAGGAGCATATGGTGCCTGCGGAATCCATAGCCTTAGGCATGGAAGTCTTGTGCTCTACCAGATGAGCTATTTCCCAGGTCTCCTGAGAATTAAAGCTGATCACGTGGAGAAGGTGCCATAATTAGTAGATATCAAAACTGGAACCCAGCCCTTGTACCTCTACTGCTTCCCCCTCATATAATTTTAAGTCTCTGCAAACTATCTTGACTCAACTACTCAAACATTTATCAAATTCAGATAGTTGACAACTGCAACTGGGATTTCTTCAGTGATTTGACTGAGCTTTTGACTGGCAAATCTATCAAAGCTATGTGGTTTTCATGGATGCATCAAAACTCAAAGCAGCAAGTTTCAAGTGAGCTAATGTTTTACAACTTTTAAGAATCACTCTGAATAAATTGATCGGTCAATTCACCACACAATAACATTTTGATAAACAATACATGGGACTGAATTTTGATGGAATGGACCATCTGTTTAAACTATCAGCCAATTCAGATTGTATCAAGGGTCCAGTCCAAAACCATTTCTGAGACTACACACATTTTTTTTTAAGTGAGAGGAAAAAATTAAGTTTTCTGATCAGGCAGAGAAGGTATAGACTTAGTCAATTTTTGCCTTCAATGCTGTCCCTTTGTTAAAATTGACAAATTGGCTACTTTCATCAGTTTCAGCCCCTGTCAATTTCAGCCAACTGGAAGAGTCACACAAACATATCAATTTCAGCCCTGCAAGCTTATCTCTTGAAACTGACAGGCACAAAAATGAAGGAAAGCCAAAGCTTCAAATTCCAGAAAGGGAGGCCTCGGGAAATGGCTGATATTGAAGTGACCTCTTCAGAAGGCCTGGGTTCCACATCAAGTCTCTGTCCCAGGAACCTACAAGGAAGGGTGTTCCAAAGGGATCACATACCCTCAGACTTAGGTATTAAAGTCAACTGCAGCTCAAAGTAATACTGGCATTGTGCGAGAAGGGTACTTGCTTCACAATTTGAAATGAAAGGTCTAGGACCACCATGAAGCTTCATGGCTTCACAATTTGAAATGAAAGGTCTAGGACCACCATGAAGCTTCATGGCTTCACAATTTGAAATGAAAGGTGTAGGACCACCATGAAGCTTCATGGCTTCAGAATTTGAAATGAAAGGTCTAGGACTGTGCCTTGGCTGTCAATGTATAATCCACTGAACCTTCCAAGATTCTTTGATGACCAGTAAAATGTAGGTAGGGATACCTGTTAATTAATGATAGTGACATTGTAGTGGTTAACGTTTATTGAACACAATGTTTTCCATGTTTGCTAAGCTTTATATGATATAGTTTTTAGGCAAGACAACAAAGGGGCAACGTAGCTAAGTTTACCAATGTTAATATGGTTAGTGAATCCTCACTAATTACTAATTACTCTGTTAAAAATTAAGTAATGTAATCTCTGGAAACGATTAAGTGCTGTGAAATTTAGCTCTTATTATTATTATTGGTCATCATAATTCCCCTAGGATGCTCTGTATTCACTATCTTATTTTCACATTAATAATGTATGAACAAGTTAGATTAGGTTCTTTCCTTTCCCCCCATTTTTACAATGAGAGTTGATAAGGGTACTTATCTGGAGACTCCCTATCAAATAGGGTCTCTTACTAGAATATTTTCTGTACACACAGTTAATAGAAATTTAAAGAGAAGTAAAAATTAAAATATTTTTTTCATATTTGATTTAAGGAGAGACCAGAATAAAGGACTGATCTGTTCCAAGTTAAACGCTCTTCTCTACCAAGTGTAGATGTTCATTTAAAATATATGGGATAAGAACTAGAAGACATCCAAAGATAATTTTAAGCTCTGTGGCTATGGCCTCTGAGTAGGTTAAAACCCACACTATTCAGCTGAAAAATGTCCATATTTATTAACGCTTATGTAATATGTTTCAAGATAAAGTGACTGTCTACCTACCTATCAAGTGTCCTGGGGGCACCCTGGCATTCAGCCCACTCTTATTACTGTAGATGTGGCTCCTTCTTCCTCTTCCTTCTCCTTTTTATTTAGTATAGAATTTGTTCAGGCATTACAATAGATCTAAGGCTTTTATGGAATCTTCCAAACAAGACATACAGAAATAAAACAAAAAAATGCCAAAAATTATTTCTGATCTTTGGGATCATATCTTAGTCTCCTTTCTTCTGACATTATTTATCTACTTTCATTTTTTTCCTGCATATATTTACTGAGCTTCTAACAGGTGACTAACATTTTGCTAAATACTGAGACAAGCTGCACCTATTTCTTCCTTCAGATCACTTAGAGTTTAGTGGAATTTTGTAGGCACTAAATGAAAATCATTTATATATGTCAAAGTGAAAAGTGTGCAGAAAAACACAGGATACTTTGAGGTAGGCTAATATCCCATACCTAGCCTAGAGACTGAGAAAGTCTTAAAGTAAGTCTAAGTCCATAGACTGTTGATATTCCCTTGATGTGTATATAATCTCTCAGGCTTTTTTTTTTTTTGCCTCCAGGGTTATTGCTGGGGTTCGGTGCCTACACTACAGATCCACTGCTCCTGGAGGCTTTTTTTTTCACCTTTTGTTGCCCTTATTGTTCATCATTGTTGTTATATTTATTGTTGTTATTATTGTCATTGTTGTTGGATAGGGCAGAGAGAAATCGAGAGAGGAGGAGAAAACAGAGAAGGGGAGAGAAAGATAGATACCTGCAGACCTGCTTCAGAGACTGTTAAGCGACCCCCTGCAGGTGGGGAGCCAGGGGCTCAAACTGGGATCCTTACACCAGTCCTTGTGCTTTATGCCATGTGCACTTAACCCACTGCACTACCGCCTGGCCCCTCTTTCAGGTTTTATTATACATGGAAGTCCATTCTCACTTTCCTTCCTTTGATGACATTTTATGAGTGGAATACTAGTCTTGGTTTCTAATTCAGAGAGGTCAATGGTCAGGAAAAATAAATAAGACCTATCATTTTTCAATCTAGCCATCTTGATCATTTTACTAGCCAAAGTGTATAATGACTCTTGACCATGTATAATGACTAAGTTCAAATCCCTGATCACCACATGGTAGTACCATGCACAGGGGAAGTTTCATGAGTGGTGGAGTGTTGTAGTGTTTCTCTCTTCCTCTCCCTGTCTCTTTCCTTTATCTTGAAATAAAGAAACAAAAAAGAGTCCTCTTGGAGTGGTGGAATTATATAGGAATGAAGCTCTTGAGAAGTATTGACAGCAGCTACTGCTATCGCTGTTACTACTAGTAGTACAACTACTATTAATAATACTAATAATAACTTGCCAATTAAGTTAGTTTGTTGGATAAAGATCTAGAAACAACTAGCCTCACCAACTACACAAACTTAATTTAAAACTCTGCTTCTATTTGGACTGAAGTTGGTGTATTGCACCAAAGTAAAAGACCCTGGGGTAGGGACAAGGGTTCACGTTCTGGAACATGATAGCAGAGGAGAACCTAGTGGGGGTTGAATTATTATGTGGGTAACTGGGAAATGTTACACATGTACAAACTACTTTATTTTACTGTCTACTATAAACCATTAATCCCCCAATAAATAAATAATAATTAAAAAACCTCTGCTTCTCTGTCTCTTTAATTTTGAGATTTCACAGGTGAAAGTGCTACAGATGTGGAATATAATCAAATTCAGACATAAAAATAGGAAAGGAGAAGATAAAATAAATCAGAGAAAAGTGGAGGGAGAGAGGGAAAAAGAAGAAAAGGGAAGAAGAAGGAGAAGGAGAAGAAGGAGGAGAAGAAGAAGGAGGAGGAGGAGAAGAAGAAGAAGAAGAAGAAGGAGGAGGAGGAGGAGGAGGAGGAGGAGGAGGAGGAGGAGGAGGAGGAGGAGGAGGAGGACAAGGATGGGGCTGGGGAGATAGCATAATGGTTATGCAAAAGACATTTTTATGGCTGAGGCTTCCAAGTCCCGTGTTCAATCCCTAGCACCACCATTAGCCAGAGCTGAACAGTGCTCTGATAGCTCTCTCTGTCATTAAAAATACATTAAAAGGCATCCGGGTAATGGTGTACCTGGCTTAGTGTACACATTACAATGCCTAAAGTACCTGGCTTCAGCCTGCAGTAGGAGAACTTCAGGAGTGGTGAAGCAAAGCTGCAGGTGTATCTCTCTCTCTCCTCTTAATTTCTGGTCATCTTTATCAAATAAATAAAGATTTTTTAAAAAGAGATGCACTTTATAAACATACAATAAATTTTAGAAATATTTAAAAATAATAAGAATGAAATCATCCTGGCACACATCAAAACTCCACATCAGTGGTTACTATGCCTAATAAATTGTATCTGTATAAGCTGACCCACCCATTCATGCCGCCTCATCATCAGTTGGTATTTTTCCCCCCTCTGAACGTAGAAAGATGAGTGTACTGTCACAGTCTCCATGGGGTTCAACTGTTTGATAACTAATTTATTGCCTTAAGAATTCTCTTCATCAGTGTCCCCTCCTATCCCCTCATACTGAGCGCCTGTGGACCTGTCGCTTTGATGTAGTCACAGCATCTGTGTGCCAATAATTTATTCATGGACTAAAATCACTGATCCCTATTTGGGGTGGAGAAATGTTTATTTGGTCACTCACACTCTGTTAAGCTGTAGCATCGAAGGGAGGGTGGGTCATTCACAGCTGTCTTTCCCCACACAAGGTTCGGAACTGTGTATTGTAAACCATTTTATCAAAGATCCATGGGTAGCAGTCGGTGAGGATGTACTGGGACTCAGCTAATGGACAGAAAGTACCTGCTCTGACACATTAATTCCCTTCCCTGTCAGCCTGCATCATTGCGGAGCATGCATGATGGGAAGCAAGGTCCCATCACACCATGGCACCTGCTGCTTTTCCATCTGCCGAGCGCAATAGAGCCTTTGATTGCCCATTTTTCAGTCTAATGGCTTATTCCTCTTCTCTTCGTAAAGTTTTTACATTTATGAGAGTGATTTTAATAGTCACTTCATTTTTTTTTCTCATCTCAATTTGGCACACCATGGATGTTGATAAAAGAATTACATAAATCATATTTTAAACCATACTCAAATTGAGATGACTTCCAAGAGCTGATTTTCACTGTTTAGTCTGATAAAGTTGTCATGGCAATAATGTCTCCTGGGAATAAAAGTGCCATGTGCATGGCTGATTAAAAGAAATAGCTCAGATGGTACACAAACTAGTAAATATTGAAACTAAGCACTATTGTAGTAACCATATTTTGATTTTGATTTTTTTTCTGTGATTTTTTTCAGCTGTGTTATGTTCAGTTTCTTTGTTTTTTGTTTTTGTTTTTGTTTTTTTTTTTAACAATCTACCAATTCTCATTTCTGTCTTCTTTTTATTTGAGGATTTATAGTGTTGAGATCTCTTGGAATAGATATTGGCAATGCTCCCAAAATGGCCTTTGGCTGCTGTCTAAAGCTGTTGCTTTGGCTAGATTAGTCAAAGAAGCAGATCATTATTACATATTGAACATCTGTCAAAAGTAGCACGGGCAATGATCAGATACACTCCCTATCATGAAGATGTAGACTTGCAAAGATGAGAAGAACTTTCTATAAAACTAAGTTGCTGGAACTTTTTTTTTTTTACCCAAGGCAAGAAACAATATTAGAACTATATTTAATTAATGAGAGGATAAAATGGTAGATGTTCTATATCTGAGTATTTAAAATGAGTATAGGTTGAAGTCACTATTATCTGAGGATCAAAGTCAACTAATTTTCCCAAGGCTCAGACAAATATTTGGGAGAGAATAGATGATTTGGGGGGGGGGGGCATGAGCTCTGGTATTTCCAGGAATGCAGAACTACTCTTTGTTCACATATCAGTCTGACAAACCAGCAATAGAATGAACATTTCCATGCTAATGCATGACATTAAATTCACTGATGAAGTGAAACACTCATTCCATTGAGAGAACCCACTTTACAAGAGAGGAAGTTCTAGTGTAAAATCTATGGGGATGAGAGTCACAAAACTTAAAATGGAATTCAATGTTTTGTATGACTTTGGGTAAGTTCCACTACTTCAGGGCTGTCATCTGAATAAGGAAGATAGAATTGATATTTCACAAGATGGTTAAAGGGAACAATGAAAGCCAAAGACTAAACTTATAGCCAAACACATACATTCCTTGAGGCTAATCACAATTTGATTTTCCTTTAAATTATTCTCATTTTTATGCCTGTTAAACATTCCTCTTAACTTCAAACACATTGTCTTTGATGGGAAATAGAGGACATGGGAGATGGGTGGTGGTATGCCCAGTTAAGTGCATATAGTACTAAGCACAAGGAACTGACCAAGGATGCAGGTTCAAGCCCCCTTGCTCCCCAGCTGCAGAAGGGAAGACTTTACAAGCAGCAAAGCAAGTCTGCAGATGTCTATCTTTCTATTTCTCTTTCTTTCTCTATTTCCCCCTCCTGTCTCAATTTTTCTCTGTCCTACCCAATAAAAGTGGAAAAAATGGCTGCCAGGAGCAGTGAATTTGTAGTGCCAGAACCAAGCCCCAGCAATAACCCTGGAGGCAAAAACCAAAAAACAAACAAACAAACAAAGGAAACAATGGACATGCATAATGGACATCAAAGTTCCTATTATACCTGATGTCTGACCATAGTGTGTTACTGCTCTCCCTTTTTCTAATCTGTGTGTCAGTGAAAATGCACATCCTCTATCAAGGGAGGTGATTGGATACAGAGTTTTGGTGGTGAGAATTGTGTCAAATTGCACCATTCTTATCCTATGGTCTTGTCACTAAATAAAAAATGAAACAAAACAAAAAAAAAAAAAAGAAAAGAAAATGCACATATTCCTTTTGACTCAGGCACAAAGCCCAGCAGAAGTCAGAGAACTCAGGCCCAGTGGTTTATATACAGGAGGCAGACTTATTTGTGGGCTACAAGGACATTCAAATAACATAGCAAGGCCATGTGAAGTGTTTTACTTCTAGTCTTCCTCATTTTAAAGGCAAGTTGGTTTATGTATATCAACTTGGCAAGGACATATCACAGAAAAATGAAAAGTAAAAAAAAAAATCCTAAAATACAGACAGGCACTAGAATTATCTCTAATGGACAAAGACAGCTGTGACCCTCTGTCATACTGTGACGGGGAGCAGCTAGCTTGACAGCTTCAGGCTGCTGCAGAGATGGTGATGTGCTTGACAGCAAGTGACTCAGCTCTGCCTTGTCAAATGAAAGAACAGTGAAAGGAGGAAGCTGAGGAGCTTCTTGGTGGACACAGGGTCACTCAGAAAGCGTACTTGAACGTGTGCTATTAGTTTTCTAAAAGAGAACAAGAGGATTGCCGATAAACAACCCAACTTTACATATCAAGAAACTAAAGGAAAAAAAAAAGTTAATGCTAAAGTTAGCAGAAGAAAGGAAATAATAAAGGTCACAGTAACATTAAGTGAAATAGGGACAGGAAGAAGTAGAAAAGTACAAATAAAACTAGTGGGTTTTTTTTTTAATGTTTTTGTTTTATATTTTATTTATTTTCCCTTTTGTTGCCCTTGTTGCTTTTTTAAAAATTATTATTATTGTTGTTATTATTGATGTTGTCATTGCTAGATAGGACAGAGAAATGGAGAGAAGAAGGGAAGACAGAGAGGGGGAGAGAAAGACAGACACCTGCAGACCTGCTTCACCGCCTGTGAAATAACTCTCCTGCAGGTGGGGAGCTGGGGCTTGAACCAGGATCCTTACTCCGGTCCTTACACTTTGCACCACGTGTGCTTAACCCATTGTGCTACTGTCCGACTCCCGGTGTTTTTTTTTTTTTTTAAGATAAAATTGACAAGTCTATAGCAAGACTAAGAACTAAATATATGACTCAAATAAGACCAGAAACAAAAGAGAAGTTAAAACTGACACTAGAATTTCATAGGATCATAAAATACAGTACTGAACACTTACATATCAACACAAGATAGCTCAGAAAAAAAAAGAGATAACTTCCTAAAATGATAGTCTTACACGTGGCCTGGGATGTGTTGCAATAGATAAGGTGATGGACTTTCAGTCCCGAGGTCCCGAATTTGGTTCTCTGATATTGCATATGCCAGAGGGATGCTCTAGTTCTTTCACTCTGTACCATTAATAAATAAGTAAATCTTAAAAAAAAAGAAAAGAAAGAAAGTAAAGCCTAGCAAAGCTGAGCCAGTAAGAAATAGAAAGTCTGAACAAAGCAATAGCATGTAGGGAGGTTGATGCAATAGCCAAAACTCCCAACACATTCACTGTTTTCTGATTTTCCTGTGGCAAGTCAGATGTTCTTGTGGACCAATCAATGAGGCTATTTCCATTGTCTTTCTAGGAACTACTTTCAACAGTTTAACAGATCTTCTATTTGCTTTTAATGTTTTGCAATTTCAATACAATCTATATCAAGATGAGAGATTCTTTTTATTCCAATCGCCTGAAATTTGCTGAACTTCTCAAATCTGAGTATTGATTTTTTTTTTTTTAACTTCTGGATGTTATCTCTTGAATTATTGTTTCTAACACATCCTTTAAACTATTTTCTTCCCAAACTCAAATTAGACATATGCTGGAATTCTTATTTTTAGTATCTCTTAATTCCTTACCACATACTGTCCTTTTAATACTGGATTGCTTTCTGCATAATTCACATCTGTATTTCTTGTCCTGAATTTTTTTCCCCAGTTATATCCAATTAGTTAACTCTTCCATTGTACTTGAACCTTGCGTTTTGTACTATGTGCGCTTAACCAGGTGTGTTATTGGCCATTCCCTTTCCATTGGATTTACTATTCCAATGATAATTTTTTATGGATATTAAATGGGTCCATTTCATATGTGTTTTGCTGATTTTTTTTATGATTGTTAGTCATTACTCATGCTTTTGTTCTCTCTTTTATTTCTTTAGATGTTAAATATGCCTCCTGGATATTCTTTGATCATATCTGAATTCTTTGCAACAATAACTTTGCTGTTAATTGTTTTTAGCTGACTATTTCTTCTGCGATTGCGGTGCTTCATGATAAGTGCATCTTCCTAGCAACTTGATTTGGAAGAATGTTCACCTGGATTGGTTTGAAGATGGGTGTCTTCAGAAAGAAGAGGTTTTTGTTTCTGATATCAGCTAGGACACTATCAATCTACAACTCAAAACACATATTTCTCAACTAGATGGTTCTCTGACCTATAGACCTTGTGAAAACAAGCTTGCAGTTATAGATTGTCAAAGGGAGATGTATTCACATTCTACCTTGTGTTTTTTCTAGACAGTGAATTGTTTCTTGTTTTTCATTTTCTTTTTTTCATTTACTCTTCCTTGTACTCAGAATGTAAATTTTTGGGCTCCAAGGTCAATGTTAGAATCTTCCATTAGATTTCCTTGCTAAGATAGGGCTTTTTATTTCCTCTCCTATATAGGGAAATGAACAGCTATTAATATTAAATCAGTAACTCAAGGACACTAGGATTTAGCAAATATAATTAAAGTCATTCCTGGACAGAAAGTTGACTTACAACAATGATCATCTTCTGCTTCTTATATCTGAAGATTAAAGAAAAATATATATATTTAGTAGGGGCCAGGCGATGGCATGCCTGGTTAAGTGTACATATTACAGTGTGCAAGGACCCAGGTTCAAGGCCCTGGCCTCCCACCTGCAGGGGGAAAGCTTCATGAGTGGTGAAGCAGGGCTACGGGCGTCTCTCTGTCTCTTTCTTTCTCTGTCTCCCCCTGCCCTCTCTAGTTCTCTTTGTTTCTATCCAGACACACAGACACACACACACACACACACACACACACACACACACACACAGATCTAGCATTGTTATTGTGCTTACTGAGAGGAATATTGAGAAAATCCAATATCTCACTGAATTCTGCCAGAATCAACAGTATTTTGTCTTAACTATACAATATGATTCTAACAAAAGTAATTCATATATTTGTAAACATGATTATAGGATAAACAAGTGTTTCTTCATTCCCTCAGGGGTAGGGATTTAAGTTATTTCTAGTTTTTAAAAATTGCTTTTAATGTGTTGCTATAGATACATTTTATATAGATACAAATGTATTTTTATCTTAAAGTTATTGCCACTGTGTATCTTATCAGTTAAAGGGATGAATATTTTAAAGCTTTTAGATTAACTCCATGAGTGTGTCAATTTTTTTTTTTACTATTTTTATTTATTTCCTTTTGTTGCCATTGTTGTTTTATTGTTGGAGTTATTGATGTCATCATTGTTGGATAGGACAGAGAGAAATGGAGAGAGGAGGGGAAGACAGAGAGGGGGAGAGAAAGACAGACACCTGCAGACCTGCTTCACCACCTGTGAAGTGACTCCCCTGCAGGTGGGGAGCCGGGGGCTTGAACTGGGATCCTTACTGGTCCTTGTGCTTCGCACCACGTGCGCTTAACCCACTGTGCTACTGCCCGACTCACGAGTGTGTCAGTTTATAGTTTTCAGTAAAATCAGAGTCTGATAAATCATCGTCACTATTCAGTTTGGTGCTAATGTTTCATATTTGTCAACTTGATATGGGATTTTTCTTAAAAAAAAAAAGTAGAAACATTCTTTTTTGTCTTAAAGCTATCAGCAATAAAATTTTCAAATAAAATTAAAATTAAAAGAACAATATGTAGAGATAGATGATAATTTAGGTGAATGTTTATTTTTTCAATTCTGAAATAGTTCAGTTCTTATCTCTTTCTCTGTACTTCTTCCACTGCCCCACATCCCTCATGGTGTTTTGAGAAATTACATATTCATATATATACAGATTTTTTTTTTAATGAGGGAGATACAATGTTGGGGGTGGGGGTTGGGGGGTGGGGAGGTGAGAGACCAGAGCACTGCTCAGCTCTGGCTTATGGTGGTGCTGGGGATTATACCTCAGCCCTCAGAGCCTCAGGCATGAGAGTCTTTTGTGTAACCATTATGCTATCTTCCCAGCCTATATATATTTTTATGTAATATCTCCTATCTTGAAAATATACCCTTCTGGAAGTGCCAGAAACCATCTGGTATCCCCATATCAATCCTGATATATTCTTCCTTTTAATCCAACCTGGAGCAGTAAAGCTTAGTGACAACAACAATAATAATAAAGTTAAAAGAAAAATGAAAACTCTAACCCTTGGGATTTTTTTTTTTCCCTTTAAGGTCAAAAATACTTTGTAGCTACAAGATGCTCCCTGCATGTAGATGACAGTCTGAGAAAATAAAAAGATGGGCAGTAATTAATATTCTTTTTTTTTTTTTCAAACTATATCCTGCTCAGAATAATTTTGCATGTAGTGAAAAACATCCCTGGAAGATGAGCCTTCGGAAGAAGTGGACAAGGAGGAGGCTGCCTCTGTTGTTAGCTTCCCGACATTCATATCCTAAAAACCTGTTCTTTTCAGTCTCATGAGACTCTGTCTCTACAGTCTCCAAACTCTGTCTCAAGGTCAGATGCCTCTTGGCTCCCTAATCCCCAGGAGGCTGCTTGCCTCTCATGCAAAGCTCTGGGCAGTCCTGACGGGTGCTTCCCTCTAAGAGCTCCACAGCAAACCTACTGGTGAGCTTTTCAATTTTCTTCACCTCCCTAGTGTGAGTGGGCTTGAATTCTTTCTGTCCCAAGAGGAAGAGCCAATCTCGTGAGTGAACATCACACAAAGTTGCATCTTCAGTAGTCCCCAGATCTTTGGAATAATTATTTTCTATTCTTAAGACACCCTAATGATTGTTCTAGTCTATTCAGACAGCATGACTTAAAAAAAAAAGACAGTAGTTAGCCAATCATTTTGATTGTAAAGATCAGGCCTGACTGATTTTACTCAGAAAGATATCTGCATCTTCAGGAGAAAATTGTTTGTAGCTAGAGTCGCCTATAAATGGTCAATTTGATTTCGGACAGCCTATTGCTTCCTTCTCACAATCATTGACTGTCAGAGCAAACATAGTTCACAATAAAAGACATTATTTCAATTCACTCAGAGCACCAGAGAGGGTGAAGCACAGCTGCTCTCAGGGGGCTGTGGTGGTATTTCTGTTATTGTATGACAGGGTGTCATGTCACACATGTGGGTCCTAGGCCAGGACTGTGGCCATTAATGGGACAAGTGTTAGTTGAGAGTCTTCCTAGATGGATCCCAGATTCTATAGTTTTTATTTTATTTTGGTTTGTTTGCCTTTCTTACCCCAATTCCTTACTTTATAAAAACAGTCAATGAAAAATAGTATCATTTTTAAAGAGGGCAATTAATTTTTCACTAAGGAAGCATAAAATATAGAGGAAAGAAAACAATTTAGATTTCTGATACGCTTTAAAACACATTTCCTGGGGCTGGGTGGTGGTGGTGTACCTGGTTTAGAACACAGATTACCATGCTCAAGGACCCAGGTTCAAGCCCCCAGTCCCCATCTGCAGGGGAAAAGCTTCATAAGCAGTGAAGAAGTGCTGCTACTGTGCCTTCTCTCTCTCTCTCTCTCTCTCTCTCTCTCTCTGATTTCTCTCTCTCTCTCTGGTTTCTCTCTTCTATCAAATAACAAGAAATTAATGAAAAAAGGAAAAAAAAATGACTGCTCAGAGTGGTAGATTTCTCCTGCAGTTAATGTGCCCCAGAGATAACCCTGGTAGTTGTAAAAACAAACAAACTATATTTCTTATAAAGATAAGCCACAACACACTAGGTTTAGCCAGAAACCATTAGTGAAGGTCAGATCTGAAGTCCCAAGTCTGCCATGCAGATATTTGACTTTGTTCCAGTTTCTCCATCTTATGATGAGATTGTGGCTTCCAATTTCCCTCCTTTGATGCCCTGCTACAGAAATCTGATCCCTGCTGAATATGTTAGAAAATAAGTTTCTTAGGGATGCCTAGTTTCAAGTACTTGAAGTTCTCTTGTAAAGGTCAGTAGTGTAATGATTAGCATTTTCAATGTGTCTCTTCTCTTCCTAGGCATTTATGAATTTTTTCCTATAATATTTATTTTTGCATTAAGATAAAAGTCCTGAAAGTGATAAGTTCTTTCCAGTTATCAATAAAAAGTCAAACAAAGATTTTGATGAGATCCAGGAGGTGACACAGTGGATAAAGCATTGAATTCTCAACCATGAGATCCTGAGCTCAATCCCTAGTAGCACACTTACTAGAGTGATGTCTGGTTTCTTTCTCTCTCTCTACCTAACTTTCCCATGAACAAATAAATAAATTCTTTAAAAGAAGAAGGAGGAGAAGATGATGATTTTGATGAAAAGTGACTTAGGTCAGACTGGGAAATTTAAGAGGGAGGGGTGACTTGGTAAAAAAGGGGTGACTTGGTAAAGGATTTGTATCTGGGAAGTCAAAGGTGAGTGTTTGAGGACAGGCATGTGCTCACCTCTCCCTCTCCCTCTCCCTCTCCCTCTCTCTCTCTCTCTCTCTCGCTCGCTCGCTCTCTCTCTCTCTAACACACACACACACACACACACACACACACACACACACACACACACACACAACTAGGATTTCACTGGCCCAGGCCTACTTTTTCAAACAGAGTGTATATTTTGTCATAGTTGTCTAAAATAAATATAAAACCCTGCTGTCACTCCCATCTGCCTAGCATCTAATCTTAACTTTAACACTAGAACAATCTCTTAACAGCATTGTTTATTCATGTCACTCTCCAGACTAAAACTCTTTAAAGCATTCCCATCTCACCCTAAAAGATACAAATCAACATGAGGCAACAGCTTAGAGGTGCCTCTTTCCTTATGGAATTACCCAAACCCGGAAGCTCTCCCATGTGCCTCTTTTAGAATTTGTATGGAGGCTTCCATATGTGTGATTGAGTATGAAGTCACTTGATCAATGGCCATGCAGTCAACCTTTAGATCTTCTTCTCTCCCTTGAAATCAGGAGGGGTAATGGAAGGCTCTCCCAACAAGTGGTGTTTATGCTTAGTGAAATATTAAAGAGATAAAAGACTATCATAGAATGGTTTCACTCACAGGTGGAATCTAGAGAACTGAGACATGTAAACTGACAAACAAACAAACAGAAACAGAAGCAAACAAACTGTTTTTAAGACTTATGAGGATTGGGGAATTGGGCGGTAGCACAGTGGGTTGAGCACATGTGGCGTGAAGCACAAGGGCCACCATAAGGATCCCGGTTCGAGCCCCAGCTCCCCACCTGCCGGAGAGTCGCTTCACAGGTGGTGAAGCAGGTCTGCAGGTGTCTATCTTTCTTTCTCCCTATCTCCCTACCCCTCTAAATTTCTCTCTGTCCTGTCAAATAAAAATAGAAATAAAAAAAAAATGGCCGTCAGGAACAGTGGATTCGTGCATGCACCAAGCCCTAACAATAACCCTGATGGCAATATATATATATATATATATATATATATATATATATATATATATATATATATATATATGCAAAACTATAGGCTATAAAGGGGTAAACAGACACATTAACATAGGGGATTAGGGGATTTTGGGGATTAGGTGGTAGTGCAGTGCGTTAAGAACACATGCTGTGAAGCACTAGAACCAGTATAAGGAACCCGATTGGAGCCCCCGGCTCCCCACCTGAAGGGGCATCGCTTCACAGGTGGTGAAGCGGTCTGCAGGTGTATATCTTTCTCTCCCCCCTCTCTCTTCCCCTCCTCTCTGTCATATCAAACATTTCTCTATGTCCTATCGAACAATGATGACATCAATAACAACAACTATAATAACTACAACAACAACAATAAAAAAAAGACTTGTGAGGATTACGGTGGTCATCTATGGAAGGGTAGGGACAGAGTTTTGGTGATGGGTGTGGTATGGAAGTATATATACTATAATTTTACAATCTCAGTAACCCACTATCAGTCACAAATTAAAAAAAAGTAAAAATTAAAAAAAGAATTGCTATCCCACTTCAAATAAAAGACAAGATCTATATAAAAACCTACTAAATCCTATGTGATCTGACCTCCTGTTAAAGAGATAATCTCATAAAAGATATTTATTTTTCCTTCTATGATATTGCACTGTCCACTCTATTTAGATCAACCCCAAGCCCCCATATCTCTAGTTATCAGCATGTCTCCCTCTGTCTCCTACTCATATGCCACCATCAAGGAGAAGAATCTGTCGCTGATCACACCTTTCCAATTGTAGTTCTTTCCCTTCCCCAACTCCATATCCTCTTTCCAGGAATCTTTTATTCCTAACACTCACCATTTTCTAATATTCTATATACTTTAATGATTTGTTTTGCTATTTGTTCTTGCCTAGAAGGGCCTTGAATGTAGAGATAGGGTTAATTCTGTCCATACCTCCATTACTCCTAGAATCATGCCTGGGCCATAGTAGTCACTCAATGAGTATATGTTGAATTTGTAAAGGAAAAAATCTAAAAGTATAGGGTGGATTTTAAATGGTGACTAGTTTAGACCTGCTAGACACAGTAATTTCTTTAGTGAAACAAGTTAAAACTTCTAAGGTGATTTTCTGAAAATCAAAGGATGAAACAAAGGTGCTGATTAACAGAGGAAATAAAAATGTGTTGAGTTCCCAGACCCAGTTCCATCTTAATTGTGTGTGGAGGCTTCCCCCATACCACAAATGATCCTCTGATGGGGTAGGGCAGTGGAGAATTCATTTCCATTTTCACAACATGTACCTAGAGACAGTGTCAGATATCACAGGTCAAAGGTACAGTCTATAAGACTGTTCTTCACCTCAGGAGGCAGTCCTGGATTTCTAGAAATCATGGGTCCCATGATCCTCTTCCTCTTGAAGTTTGTTAGAGAAGCCCACAGAACTCAACAAGCCTGGTTCCCGGAAGATGGCGGACTGAGAAGCTGCTAGTGGCTTGAGCTCTGACCACATCTTCTGGAAATGGTAGCATTTTCTGCCTTTAGTAGGCCAGTCAATAAGGGGTCCTAGAGGTGACACCAAGGAGGTGACTATAACTTAATTTGGGTTAAAAAAATAGAGTAGAAAAAAAGAGAAAAAAAATTTTCTTTTAAATTATTAATCCCAAAGCGCACCTCCGCCCCCTTCCCCCTCCCCCCATAACCAGTCCCTGGGGACCAGCTCCTAGCAGGCTCCCCTGCTGAGCTTCTTTCTTTACCAAGATTCCTGTCTCACAAGGAAGTATCATTCATTCTAAGTCTATTCCCTTCTGAAACCTCTGGCCTTTTTTCTTTCTAAGTAGCCAACCCCCCCCCCACCCTGCATAGCTAATTAAATAATTAAAAATAAACAAATAAATAACTCTTTCCTTTCACCGCTCTTTTATTACTGTTCTTTTTCTTATCTTTTTCTTTTTTCTCTCTCTTTTTTTTTTCTTTTCCTCATTTGTGTCATCTTCTCTTCCTTAACCCTACAGCTTCCAAAGCCACAGGCCCCACCCCACCCCCACCAAACAGTATGCTTTCACTGAATTCACTGATACACGTTTGGGAAATATTTTGGGCAAGAATTCTGACTCAGAGTGGACTCTCACTGAGAGTATCTCTGCTCACCTTCCCTTCATCCTTTAGCTACCCCTAGAATATATAGTGAATAGCAGATTTGCATAACTGTCTATTTCAGCTATCCTTGTCTAGTCCTGAGGGTTTTTTTTTTTAATTTTCTTTTTTCTCTTTCTTAACAATCAGCTGCCTCTGATCACAAGGTTTGAGGTAATCTGGCACAGGGTTTTCTTTAACCCTGCTCTATTTTATTATTAATATTATATAAAGGCATATATCTTCCCCCTTCTTTAGGTTGATCAGAATTAATTCTTAGGGTATCTTTCATTGCTAGGGTAGAGGGCATCTTATCTATTGTGGGAGGAACTTGTCTTGTTACTCCTACCTCCTCTACAGAATCTCCCCTTCCTCCTCGTCCTAGCTAATTAAAAAAATTAAATTAAAATAAAAATAAAGTAATCAAAAAAATGCTTTCCTTTCACTGCTCTTTAATTACAGCTCTTTTTCTTATATTTTCTCTTTTCTCTCTCTTGTTTCTTTTTTCTTTTTTTTTTTTTTTATCTTGTCATACACTTCTTCCTTCTTCTTTGCCTTTCTGAATTTGTGAATTATTTTGGGGAAGAAATCTGACTCAGAGTGGACTCTCTATGTGTGTGTCTCTGCTCTAGCTGCCTTTCCCCTCTGGTTACCCCTAGAATATACAGTGGATAGTAGATTTGCATAACTGTCTATTCTTGCTATCCTCTCTTTCTTTTCTCTTTCTTTTTCACTGGGACTTGGTTACTTTTGGTTATTTTTTCACAGACTGGAGATATTGTTTGGCTAACTGGTAGTGATTAAACTGCTTCAATACTTGCTTCAGTTGCTACTGTAATTCCTGAGGTTGGTGAATGCAATTGTCATAAATATATTTAGTACAGTGTTACTTGTACTCAAGACACAACAACTGAGGAACAACAGAGCATAAAAAAAAAGAAACACATAAATAAAAAAAATGGGTAGATCAAAAACAAATAAAACTGCTACTCCAATTAATGAAGACAAGAGCCCAGAAGAAACTACAAATCAGCCAGAAGTAACCATAGATAAGAAAAGTATGCAAGCAATAATAAACTTATTAATCACAGAAATGAAAACAACATTGGAGGAAAGGAATGGCAGTATTAGGGAAACAACAGTTGAGACCCCCAAGGAAAATACTGATTATCTTGAGTCAATTAGAGAACTGAAAGCTGAAATAGCTGTAATGAAGAAAGAAGCTGAGGCAAGGGAAAGCAGACTAACAGAAGCAGAAAACAGAATTAGTCAGACAGAGGATGAGTTAGAGAAAACTAAGAAAGAGGTGAAAGAGCTCAAAAAGAGATTGAGGGACACTGAAAACAAAAACAGAGACATATGGGATGATCTCAAAAGAAGTAACATTCATATAATTGGCCTGCCAGAGGAAGAAAGAGAGGAAGGGGAAGCAAACATTCTAGAGGAAATAATAAAAGAAAACTTCCCAGACCTGAATAACAGAAAGGACATCAAGATTCAAGAGGTCCAGAGAGTTACAAACAGAATCTATCCAGACCTTAAGACACCAAGACACATCATAGTCACAATGAGAAGGAGTAAGGATAAAGAAAGGATCCTAAAGCCTGCAAGAGAGAAACAAAAAGTCACATACAGGGTAAAACCCCTAAGATTATCTGCAGACTTATCCACTCAAACTCTAAAAGCCAGAAGAGAATGGCAAGATATCTATTGAGCCCTGAATGAAAAAGGGTTTCAGCCAAGGATAATATATCCTGCTAGACTTTCATTCAAACTAGATGGAAGGATCGAAACCTTCTTAGACAAACAACAGTTTAAGGAGGCAACCATCACCAGACCAGCCCTGAAAGAGGTTCTAAAAGACCTTTTATAAACAAGAACATCACTATAATACTGGCAATATATCAGAGCAAACAAAAAAAATTTTTTTTTGAACAATGGCACTACAATACATTAAATCCATAATATCAACAAATGTCAATGGCTTAAACTCGACCATCAAAAGGCACAGAGTTGGGGGATGGATCAGAAAAGATAACCCAACCATATGCTGCTTGCAAGAATCCCATCTGTCACAACAAGATAAACACAGACTTAAAGTGAAAGGATGGAAAACTATCATACAGGCTAACGGACCACAAAAAAGGGCAGGAACAGCCATTCTCATCTCAGACACAATAGATTTTAAATTAAATATAGTAATAAAAGATAGGCAAGGACATTACATAATGATTAGAGGATCAATCAGCCAAGAAGACTTAACAATTATTAACATCTATGCACCCAATGAGGGACCATCTAAATATGTCAAGCACTTACTGAAACAATTTCAAAAATACATCAATAGTAATACAATAATAGTGGGAGACTTCAATACCCCACTCTCACACTTAGACAGATCAACAAAGCAGAGAACCAACAAAGATACAAGAGAATTGAATGAAGAGATTGACAGACTAGATCTCTTGGACATTTTCAGAGTCCTTCAACCCAAAAAACTGGAATACACCTTCTTTTCAAATCCACATAACACATACTCAAGGATAGACCACATATTAGGCCAAAAAAAAGCATCAATAAATTCAAGAATATCGAAATCATCTCAGGTATCTTCTCAGACCACAGTGGAGTAAAACTGACATTTAACAACAAACAGAAAATTATTAAAAGTCACAGAATTTGGAAACTAATCAACATACTCTTTAAGAACCATTGGGTCAGAGACTCACTCAAGCAGGAAATTCAAATGTTCCTGGAAACAAATGAAAATGAAGACACAACCTATCAAAATATTTGGGACACAGCTAAAGCGGTACTGAGAAGGAAACTCATAGCCATACAATTACATATTAAACACCAAGAAAAAGCTCAAATGAATGACCATACTGCACCTCAAGGACTTAGAGGAAAAGGAACAAAGGAACCCTAAAGCAACCAGAAGGACAGAAATCACTAAAATTAGAGCAGAAATAAACAACATCGAAAATAAAAGAACCATACAAAAGATCAACGAAGACAAATGTTGGTTCTTTGAAAGACTGAACAAAATTGACAAACCCCTAGCCAGACTCACCAAACAGAAAAAAGAGAAGACTCAAATTAATAGAATTGTAAACGATGGAGGAGATATCAAACTGACACCGCAGAAATCCAGAGAATCCTGCTAAACTTATATAAAGAACTATACGCCACCAAGCTAGAGAATCTGGAAGAAATGGAATAATTCCTAGAAGCATATGCCCTTCTAAAACTGAACCAGGATGAACTAAAAAATCTAAATGCACCAATCACAGACAAAGAAATTGAAACCATTATTAAGAATCTCCCCAACAACAAAAGTCCTGGACCAGATGGCTTCACAAACTAATTCTACAAAACTTTCAGGAAACAGTTAGTACCAATACTTATTAAGCTTTTCCATAAGATTGAAGAAACAGGAATACTCCCTTCCACCTTTTATGAAGCCAACATCACCCTGATACCAAAAGCTGATAGGGACAGAACAAAAAAGGAAAACTACAGACCAATATCTCTGAAGAACATAGATGCCAAAATATTAAACAAGATCTTGGCCAACTGGATACAACAACATATCAAAAAGATTGTTCATCACGACCACGTGGGATTTATCCAAGGAATGTAAGGCTGGTTCAACATCTGTAAGTCAATCAATGTCATTCACCATATCAATAAAAGCAAAACCAAAAACCACATGATTATCTCAATAGATGCAGAGAAAGTCTTTGACAAAATCCAACACCCATTCATGCTCAAAACTCTATAAAAAATGGGAATAGATGGGAAATTCCTCAAGATAGTGGAGTCTATATATAGCAAACCTACAGCCAACATCATACTCAATGGAAAGAAGCTGAAAGCACTCCCCATCAGATCAGGGACTAGACAGGGCTGTCCACTGTCACCGTTACTCTTCAACATAGTACTGGAAGTTCTTGCCATAGCAATCAGGCAAGAGAAAGGAATCAAAGGAATACAGATTGGAAGGGAAGAATTCAAGCTCTCAATATTTGCAGATGATATGATAGTATACATAGAAAAACCGAAAGAATCCAGCAGAAAACTACTGGAATTTATTAGACAATATAGCAAGGTGTCAGGCTACAAAATAAATGTACAAAAATCAGTGGCATTTCTTTATGCAAACACTAAATCTGAAGAAGAAGACATCCAGAAATCACTCCCATTTACTGTTTCAGCAAAATCAATCAAATACCTAGGAATAAAGTTGACCAAAGAAGTGAAAGACTTGTATGCTGAAAACTCTGAGTCACTACTCAAGGAAATAGAAACTGATACCAAAAAATGGAAAGCTATCCCATGCTCATGGATTGGAAGAATAAATGCCATCAAAATGAATATTCTCCCCAGAGCTATATACAAATTTAATGCAATACCCATCAAAGTTCCACCAAGCTTCTTTAAGAGAATAGAACAAACACTACAATCATTTATCTGGAACCTGAAAACACCTAGAATTACCAAAACCATCTTGAGGAAAAGAAACAGAAATGGAGGCATCACACTCCCAGATCTTAAACTATATTATAAAGCTATCATTATCAAAAAAGCATGGTACTGGAACAAAAATAGGCACCCAGACCAGTGGAACAGAATTGAAAGCCCAGAAATAAATCCCCACACCTATTGACATCTAATCTTTGATAAGGGGGCCCAAAGGATTAAATGGAAAAAGGAGGCTCTCTTCAATAAATGGTGCTGGGAAAACTGGGTTGAAACATGCAGAAGAATGAAATTGAACCACATTATCTCACCAGAAACAAAAATAAACTCCAAATGGATCAAAGACCTGGATGTCAGACCAGAAACAATCAAATACTTAGAGGAAAACATTGGTAAAATACTTTCCCACCTACACCTCAAGGACATCTTTGATGAATCATACCCAATTGCAAGGAAGACTAAAGCAGAAACAAACCAATGGGACTACATCAAACTGAAAACCTTCTGTACATCCAAAGAAACTATTAATCAAACAAAGTGACCCCTCACAGAATGGGAGAAGATCTTCACAGGCCATACATCAGACAAGAAACTAATCACCAAAATATATAAAGAGCTCAGCAAACTTAGCACCAAAAAAGCAAATGACCCCAACCAAAAATGGGCAGAGGATATGAACAAAACATTCACCACAGAGGAGATCCAAAAGGCTAACAAACATATGAAAAACTGCTCTAGGTCACTGATTGTCAGAGAAATGCAAGTTAAGACAACACTAAGATACCACCTCACTCCTGTAAGAATGGCATACATCAAAAAGGACAGCAGCAACAAATGCTGGAGAGGTTGTGGGGACAGAGGAACCCTTTTACATTGCTGGTGGGAATGTATATTGGTACAGCCTCTGTGGAGAGCAGTCTGGAAAACTCTCAGAAGGCTAGACATGGACCTTCCATATGACCCAGTAATTCCTCTCCTGGGGTTATACCCCAAGGACTCCATAACACCTAACCAAGAAGAGGTGTGTACTCCTATGTTCACAGCAGCACAATTCATAATAGCTAAAACCTGGTAGCAACCCAGGTGCCCAACAACAGATGAGTGGCTGAGAAAGCTGTGGTATATATACACAATGGAATACTACGCAGCTATCAAGAACAATGAACCCACCTTCTCTGACCCATCTTGGACAGAGCTAGAAGGAATTATGTTAAGTGAGCTAAGTCAGAAAGATAAAGATGAGTATGGGATGATCCCACTCATCAACAGAAGTTGAGGAAGAAGATCTGAAGGGGAAACTAAAAGGAGGACCTGACCAAATTGTAAGTAGGGCACCAAAGTAAAAACCCTGTGCTGAGGGGTAGACATGCAACTTTTTGGGCCAGTGGTGGGTGGGAGTGGGTGGGAGGGATGGGTGACAGTCTTTTGGTGGTAGGAATGGTGTTTATGTACACTCCTAGTAAAATGTAGTCATATAAATCACTAGTTAATTAATATGAGAGGGGGAAAATTCATTGTATGTCTCGTAGTTTTTTAAAACACAAACTGAATCTTTTTAATATATAGGTTGTGTATTTGATATGCAGACTCTCTCAAAAGCCTAGACCAAGTAGATCAGAAGCAACCAATAGCACAGCTGTATACAAGATACTGGGTACTGTACAGCAAACGCTAACAAAAGGACTTTTCAAAGTTAACCCAATTACCAAATAATGTGATGATAACATTAACTATCGACTGTCTTTTTGAATCCTAAGACAGCAGGAACCTCACATCTCCACTATAGAGCCTCTACTTCCCCCAGTCCTGGAACCCTTGGATAGGGCCCACTTTCCCATATGCCTCTCCCAATCCATATTAAGTAATATTGCATCTGCTGATCACAACCTAATGAACACAACTTTGCCACCTCAACATGCTTCACTTCAGACTGTGTCCAGAGACTTCATGTGTGTAATGACAACCCTCAGCTTCATTACTCGGGTGAGACCTTTCCTTTTATAGTACACTCTAATTCCATCTCAGGTGGTTCACTTTCTAACAAAGTCCCAAAACCTAGATATACACCAGTTTCTGTGAGAGAGAGCTTATGTGCACACGTATCCATAAGCTACTGCAAAATATATACCTGAAAGCAGAATTACACTAGAGTTTGCAGTGAGTACCCCCCTAACACTTCCTCTCCACTATTCCAACCTTTGGGTCCATGATTGCTCAACAATTTGTTTGGCTTCATATGTTAACTCTCTTCAGTCACCAGGTTCCAGATGTCATCAGGATGCCAGCCAGGCTTCCCTGGACTGAAGACCCCACCAATGTGTCCTGGAGCTCAGCTTCCCCAGAGACCCACCCTACTAGGGAAAGAGAGAGGCAGACTGGGAGTATGGACCGACCAGTCAACACCCATGTTCAGCGGGGAAGCAATTACAGAGGCCAGACCTTCCACCTTCTACAACCCACAATGACCCTGGGTCCATGCTCCCAGAGGGATAGAGAATGGGAAAGCTATCAGAGGAGGGGATATGGCGATTGGGTGATGGGTATTGTGTGGAGTTGTACCCCTCCTACCCTATGGTTTTGTTAATTATTCCTTTCTTAAATAAAAATAAAATAATAAAAAAAAGAACTCAGCAAACTTATTATTATTTTTTAACTAACTCATCAATTTATTGCAAAAGATACAGATCAACATGGGGTAATATCCCAGAGGTGCCTCTTTCCTTGTGGAATTGCCCAAACCTGGAAGCTATTCCATGTACCTCCTCTAGAATTTTTATGGAGGCTTCCATATGTAAGTGTGATTGTATATGAAATCACTTGGCCAATCGCCATAGAGTCAACCTCTAGTCCTTCTTCTCTCCCTTGAAATCAGGAGGTGTAATGAGACGCTCTCCCAACAAGTTAGTTACCCTAGTAATAAGCATCCCATTTCCTTGCCTGAGGTGGTTTCCAGGAGATGACATCCTAAACAAGAGACCATTTTAAGGATTTCAACATGAGAGATTCTCACCTGTGGGAATCATAAGCTAGCCACTGTGATGGAAAACAAATATATATGAGAAATATGTTTTGTTTCTGTGACTGGCCAAATATTTATTACTTATAATCCATAATACAATATACCAATGGTTGAGTCTGGAAGTAAACATTTCTAAAATGATGGAGGCCTAGTTCCAGATGTCCTCATCAGATCTCTTTCTTTCTTTCTTTCTTTCTTTCTTTCTTTCTTTCTTTCTTTCTTTCTTTCTTTCTTTTCCCTTTTGTTGCCCTTGTTATTTTTATTTTTGTAGTTATTATTGTTGTTGTTATTGATGCCATCGTTGTTGGATAGGACAGAAAGAAATGGAGAGAAGAGGGGAAGACAGAGAAGGGGAGAGAAAGACACCTGCAAACCTGCTTCACCGCCTGTGAAGCGACTTCCCTTCAGGTGGTGAGCCGGGGGCTCGAACCAGGATCCTTAGCCAGTTCTTGTGCTTAACCTGCTACACTACCGCCTGACTCCCCTCATCAGGTTTCTTTTCAGCACATATGGAAAGTACATCCGTTCTTAGATCATGATGCAATATCCATGCTGGTTTTTTTTCCCTCTCTTGGGGAGAGGAGTTAGGGCAGAGATGATCAATAGAAGTTATGGTTCCGGGAGTCGGGCAGTAGCCCAGCGGGTTAAGCCCATGTGGCGAGAAGAGCAAGGACCAGCGTAAGGACCCTGGTTCGAGCCCCTGGCTCCCCACCTGCAGGGGAGTTGCGGTGAAGCAGGTCTCCAGGTGTCTGTCTTTCTCTCCCCCTCTCTGTCTTCCCCTCCTCTCTCCATTTCTCTCTGTCCTATCTAACATCAATAACAACAATAATAACTACAACAACAATGAAAAACAACAAGGGTAACAAAAGGGAAAAAAATATAAAACATAGTAATTTTTTTTTTAATTATGGTTCCACACTTGTTCTCAGTATAAAGTAGCAATGGTGGGGAATGTCCCACTCCTCAAAGGGAGATTGGGTCATCCTATCCTGTGACTTGAGGAAGACTGTTCCTAAGATGAATACACCTAGAATGTTCCCAGTTGTGACCATGGACTGCAGGCTCAGACTGACAGGGACTCAGGCTGCATGGGCTCCTGTGCTAAATATGAACGTATATGGGTCTTGGGTCAAATTTTATGTATAGATTTTCTTCAGGTTTGTGAGTTACTCTCTTCCCTAATCCAGCTTTCTAGTTCTATTCTCAACTCTGACACTATCTGCCCAGACAATATTTTTAGTCCACCTTCATGTTAACTATCAAGCTCAAGCAGAAAATTACTAAAGTTGTGTTTCCTTAGGAACATACTTAAAATAGACTTCATAGCTTCTTTTCACCTTAAGATCCCTATTATCATCTGCTCTTTTTGTTGTTGTTCCTGCTTATTATTTTGTCCTGCTCTAAACCACCAAGTTGCAGATGCTATTATGACTCCATGCTGACTTCCCTGGGCAGATGACCTCACCAATGTATTCTGGAATCTCACCTCTCCAGAGCCCTAGCCCACTAGAGAAAGATTGAAATAGTCCAAGGACATGGATCCACCTGCCAATGTCCATGTCCAGTGGAGAAGCAATTATAGAAGCAAGACCACCCACCTTCTGTACCCCAAAAAGAATTTTGGCCCATACTCCCAGAGGGGGAGAAATATTAGGGAAAGATGACCAGAGGGCTCTGAACTCCAATTCCAACAGGACCCAGAGATAGAAGAGGGAAAAAGAAAGGATGCTTAGAAGTCATACTAGATGTAGATGTGACTTAGAAAGGAATCAAAGGTAGGGCCACAGAAAAAAATAGGCAAATATATATATAAATATAGATTGATAGCTATAGAAATAAAAGTCAATCATATTTGTGACCTTGGGAGAACTCCTGATGTTTCAAATGGAGGGAATGGTGGCACAGAACTCTGGTGGTTGGAATGGTATGGTATGATACCCCTGTCATCACATAGTCTTATAAATTAATATTAATCCACTAGTAAAATTGAAAAAAAAAGGAAAGAAAGAAAGAGAAGGGAAATATTGTGGTTCCACTAAAAGAACAGCAAAACTTTCCATAGTCTGGATAGATATTAGACAATTTCCAGCAGAGTTTACATAGAATACAAGGAGTACTCAGCTGTTGGGTTCCAAGTTGCATTTCTGGCTTGAAATCCCTTTAGCTTGTCCCTTTCCTGTCCTGTCTTGTCCTGTCCTGTCCTATCCTCTCTTCTCCTGTCCTCCTCACCCCTCTCTTTTCCTGAGGGTTATCACCTATAAGATATACATTGCCTACTCTATGATGTTGCAAGTGCTCTAAGATTTGCTGAAGCATTTTCCAAGTCATATCCTTACTTCTAGGAAATATGATTAGAAGAAGAAAAAAAGGAGGAAGAGGAAGAGATGGAGAAGGAGGAACAGGAGGAGAAGAATCTTGATCCTGGGACATATTTTCTCTCTGAAAAAGTGATCTCAATTCACAAAATAATTAGCTCCTTAGTACTGATTCATGTACATTTACAAAAATACCTTCAAGTTTGGAGAAATAAAGACTTGATCAGATCTTTATCACTGAGAGGTAATACTAAGAAGCTCTTATCTACAAGTTATATTGATGATAAGGAGACCCAAGACTTCTTAGGTTTGCTCACTAACTCTACTTCCCTTCCTTGATTTAATACAAAAAAACAAACAACAACAACAAAAAGGGAAAACACATGGGGCTTGCAGAAAATTCTGGAATTTGAACAATGGGCTGATTTCTGTGCGGGTGAGATCTATCCGTCACCTGTACAATTCTTTCTTAAAATTTGTTACGAGATGTGTTACTTTATAATGGAACACACTTTCCAAGTTATCAAATCAGAGACTCGAGCATGGGTCCTAGGCTCAGAGATATTAAAAAAGGAACCAAGAAAGCAGGAATGAAGACAAGAGAGGACAAATTCATGTCAATGAAATCCCCTGACAACTTATTTGCTCTTGGAGATCATGTACATTTTTTCCTTGATGAAAAATTTTTTTCTTCTCAAACTGTTCTGAAAATGCTAATTAGACAAGTTTCAAGAAATTGACAGTAATGGAAAATGTGAATATTACAACTGATATCTAAAAAGAAAGAAATTATTTCACTCATCTGAATCTTGCTGGAGAGGAAGAAAAAAATGTGAGCAGAGTAATGAGACAGCTGGCAACTGAAGCCTTGGGATTCCTAAACCTTCTCTTCTGTGCTCCCAAATGAACAAGGTTTAAGCTGCCTTCAAGACAAAGTCAATCTAAAGTCCAAGATGACTTTTCAAAATGAAACCTTAGGGGGCTTTTAAAACTACAAGTTTCAGCTGAACAAGGTCACTTTGTAAAGTGAACATTCTTTGTAGGGTAATGATTGTGGGTAAGAAAAGAGAAGGGCAGGGTGGCAAGGTGAGGTGTAAGTCAAAATCACTTCCATGGATTTAGCTACAGAAAGAAACTGGGTGCTAATCTCCCTGGGCAGATCAGATCATAGGGAGGTACACTGCCCAGAGAAATGTTGAAATCCCTGGGACTTCTGCACATCAACTACTAGAAACACACACACACACACACACACACACACACACACACACACACACACACACACACACAAACACACACACTTACTGGTATGCAGTTGGCTACATTCCGTTGAAGGTTATTTGACCAGAGGATAGCTCAACTGTTACAGAACTCCAAAAACAAGTGGCCTGGATGTGTGCTGAATGAATTCCTTTGTTACTCTCCTTTTCAGCTTTTGTCCTCTCTGTCCAGTGTCTATTCAGACACTTTGCTTACAGTCTGTTATGGTACTGTCATCAGTTGTTTTGAATTCTTACTTACATTGGTAGTTCCTTTGAGAAAGAGATTAACTTTCAAACCCCTTTTCTCTGCCCTGCCCTGGAAATAGGAAGGGAGAGAAAGGAGGAGCAGTGGCCTAGGGAAGTACCACCCTGGAGTAGGTGGTAGGAGTAGAGATAACTGAAAACTGGAGTACTGATTCTGAAGGTCTGTAACTCAGCATTGGCTGGGGACATGGGAAGGAGCCAGAAAGTGTAAATAAGGCAAAGTTCAAAGACAAATTTAAAGTTACAGCAAGAACAAGAAAAGTGACAGAAGGCTGCATGAAACCCTGCCAGATGCCTGTCAGTGTCTGTGTCTCAACTGTCTTCAAGGAGGATGCCCACCTATTATTTGGGAAAAAAGAAAACAAGAGAGAAAAGAAAGAAAGAAAGAAAGAAAGAAAGAAAGAAAGAAAGGGATGATGAAAGAAAGAAAGAGAATGGAAGGGAGGTAAGGAAAATGGGAGACTTGAAAAGGAAGAGGTAGCAAAATCAAGAGTTTCCTTCTCATAACTAGCTCCAGTTCCATTACTCCCCAACAGAGTGAGTATATATACCTAATAGAGTACATCTATTCCTTGACTTCAGATTTTTTTATTTCTACAACTAAAGCAATAGAACGTAACATAAAATATGGATAAAATTACTTGTCATTCAGTATAAGCTAAAACTGTAGATATGCATTATCCTCTCCTCCATTGTATATGCTCAGAGTAATTAAGAAATGCTTATCAAGAAACAGGAAGTTGTGACCTGAGAGCTGGCATAATGGATGATAAGATGTTGAACTCTCAAGTGTGGTATTCCCAAGTTGAATCTCTGGCATCGAATGTGGCAGTGACACTCTGGTTCTTTCCCTGTGCCCATAAATAGATAAAGAAATGTTTTAAAAAATAAGTAGATGAGTTATTTGGAGGTAGTGTGTAATCTCTGTAGAGCCAAAATATCCAAGTTCAAATACTCAAGAACTAGTTATATGATTTTGGTGAAGATATTTGGATTCTGGAATTCAGATTTCCCAGGATGAGAAAAAAAAGTAGTGTCGGGCTGGAGTAGATATAATAATGGTTGTGCAAAGAGACTGTCAAGCATGAGGCTCCAAAATCCTAGGTTCAATTCCCTGTATCAACATAAGCCAGAGCTGAGCAGTGCTCTGGTAAAAAAAAAAAAAGTGTCCATCTGATAAGATGATAGTGATGATGAAATAATAATATATGAAAATATGAATATGGTGGTGGTCATGGATGGTTCACCTCCCTAGAAAATCAAACACTGTATGTCTAGTTAGAAAAAAAAAAAAGGGAGAAGGCTATGAGGGGGCAGGGAATAACAGGAATCTTAAGTTGGTTGTTTGTACCTTGTAGGTATTAGACCAGCAAGGTCAAGGGTAGGTGTGAATTTCTAAGCCATCAATTCCCCTTGCCCCTTGGGGAACACAGTTTTAATACTAATGATGATAAGATTCCAGCCCCTCAGGTGTTAACTGCAGGTGTTATCTGGCATCTCTCCTTCACCTTCCCCACATACTTGCATTGCTCAGAGCCAGATATGACACATATTTGTGCACCATTTTTCATGAAAAGAAAGGAGAAGACTTAGAGAAAGGGCATGGGCTTTTATAGATGACATCTACTGTTTAATGTTATGTTGGGAGATGTTGTCAAGATCAAGATGCTTAAGTCAGAAACAGAAGGATGAATATGGGATGATCTCACTCACAGGCAGAAGTTGAAAAGCAAGATCAGAAGAGAAAACTCTGTAAACAGAACTTGGAATTAAATTGATGTATTGCACTAAAGCAAAAAGATTCTGGGGTGGGTGACTGGGGTGGGGAGGAGGGTTCAGGTCCTGAAACATGATGGCAGAGGTCCTAGTGGGGATTGTATTGTTATGTGGAAAACTGGGAAATGTTATGCATGTACAAACTATTGTATTTACTGTCAATGTAAAACATTAATCCCCTAATAAAGAAAAAAAAAAAAAAAGCAAGAAACAATCCCCCATGACTGGTGGTAATTCTTCCACAATGGCTTCATGGGAGATATGAATGTTGAGTTGTACTGCAACTGAATTCCTCTCTTCCACAGCTCAAGAAATCTGTGTAAGAATGAGCCATATTCAATCCAAAAAGTTCTGGGAGGTAGGCTCCCTTTTCAGAAAAGCCTGCCTACTCTGGCTGGGCCATCACTGGCACTTTGAGTAGCCTCACTGTCCTCCAAGGAGCTGACCTCTGCACCCATAGTTGCTTCTAAAGCTTCTCTCTGCAGAGGGAGCAACATTCTGGGAAAGACTCTTCATTGACTGGGCATTGCTGTCTCCGGTGGCCATTTTGAGCAAAGCTTTGTGCATTTATTGTATTTGTAGCTTTCAGCAGCATATTTCCCTGCGGCTTATGGAAGTGGTTTGAAACATCCTTTCGAAGGGCTCTGTGCTGCTAGTGCTGGAGGAGACTCTTTGATTTCCGAAGTTGGACAACATTCATGTGAACAATACTCATTTATAGGGCTGAACAGAACATTCATGCTGTTCTCAGCAAGGAGTCATTTGACTGGGCTGACAGAAAGGCTGAATCGTGGTGGGCAGGGCAAAATGGTATGTGCTGATCTCCAGCCTTGGCATTTTCAAATTCAGATGGTCACATAGTGGGGGAGAACTTTGGTGGAGGGTGTGTGTTCTCATTTCTTGTTTTTGTTGTTTTTACCCTCTACAAAGGCTACTGATGGGACTTGCTGCCTACATGATTCCATAGCTCCAGGTAGTTGTTTTCATTTCTTTCTTTTTTCTTTATAAAGACAGAAAGAGAGAAAGAGAGAGAGAGAGATGGAGGACAGAGAAGAGACACCTCTAGCACTGCTCTACTACTCATAAAACTCCTCCCCCTTCAAGTGGGAATGTGGGACTCAAACTTGGGTTCTCATGCTCTGTCCATAAATCTTAATAATCCAATAAGCCATTACTAAATTGTTAATTAAAGTTGTTTTTAAAAAGAAATAGGATAAAAAGAATGCAGGTAAAATGAAGAATAAGACATTTCATTTGGGGTCTCTCTGTGTGTACCTCTTGAATCATAGCTACAATGTTAGAAAAATCATATTTATGTGTGTGTATCATACATATACCTATGTATATATGCATTATGAATTCTACATAGGGTTAACTGTAGAATATTGTTTTCCTCCAAAGTAGGAGTTTCACATTTATAATTCACAGACCTTTAGGAAAACTAGGAAATCTGCTTAGCTGTCTACTGGAGGCAGAGACTGAGGTTTGGAAGATGGATGTCAGAAACAAACTGTTTCTGTTCGCATCCCAACACTTGTACTTACTAGAAAATTTCTGTGCCTTTGGGGACTATAATAGTGTCCACCTCATGGAATTGTGAGGATAGATGATTTCATGTAGAATTTTTAAAGAGTAAATTTCAGTGGGGGTAGATAGCATAATGTTTAGGCAAAGAGACTGTCATGCCTGAGGCTAAGTCCTAAATCCCAGGTTAAATCCCCTGTACCATCATAAGATTGAGCTGAGAAGTGCTCTGGAAAAAAAAAGTAAATTTCATTGTTTTAAAATTTTATTTATTTTATATAGAGACAGAGAGAGACTTGCAGCACTGCTTCAGTACTTGTGAAGCTTTCTTCCCTGTTGGTCAGACTGAGGGGCTTGAACCTGAGTTCTTGCACATTGTAACATGTATTCTACCAGGTGTACTACTGCCTGGCCCCTTGTGTGGAACTTTTAAAGCAATGCTGGTCACACAGCCCGACTAAATCACAGCTATCATGACTGCTCTTTTGCAGTTTATTATATAACTTCTAGTTACATCTATAAACCAAGAAAGCTCAAATTCTCTGGTGTAGAGCTTGATGGAATGAAATGTGAATGATGACTTTCTGCATCATTACCAAATAGCTGTTTTAACAAATTAGTCTGTTAGAGACCAAGCAAAAAACATTCTGCTCAACACTCACACAGCAATACAGAGTTCACCAAATCCTTGATAGCAGATATTTTCCCCACATTCATCTTCCCTTTCCCTGTGAGATGAGGAACTCTGCCCCCATTTTATAGATGAGATCATTCATCCCTGGGAAAGTAAATGATTGTCCAAGATTTCAGGGGGAGTCAGCAGCAAAACCCCAGGTCTATTCCAATTCCTGCTCTTCTGGGCTTTCTTTTCCATGATGCCGCCTTCTGGGTGCAAGCGATATAAACATTCTTATAATTAGACTATTGACTGCATATTATAAATAGTGTAACTAATTTATCAGGGAAAAGCCGAGGGATTTACAAACCAACACAGCAGGTCCCTGAAGTAGAATCAAGTGAACCTGTACGTGACTACCATTCAGCCACTTTTCACGTCTGCTGTCCCATCCCTCATTAGCTGAAGATTCCACAGGATGCTCCATGCTGAGCCGACCCGACCGAGCATGGATTACTGTCTGGAGAGCTTTTAGAAAGACATGTTTATAGAGAAAGAGCATTCAAAAAAGCCACCACGAATGGTGGACAAGATGACAGACTGCAAAAAAAAAAAAAAAATCAAAGAGTTTTTCTATGTCTTTCAAAACCTAAACTTCCAGCTCTACCAGGCTTTGAACAGGGTGCTTTGTCCTCGTCCCCAAGCTGACCTTCAGGGTAACTATGGAGTCCTGCCGTCGCCTGAAGGAGAGCCTCGGCACATGTTCCCTTGAAGCTATGTTGCTTACACTTTGTTGTTCAGGAAACAGTCTCTGGGCCTTTGAATGGGACCCATCTTTGAAATGGATCTCATGTTCTCTCCCTGTATCGAGAGTCTACATTTCCGATCTCTGCTTTTGAACTCCTGGAGACATGATTTTCTAAATTGCTGAAGTTGCCTGGAGCTTCAGCAGCTACACATTTTCTTTTCTCAGATATGGGTTAACTCCTTCCCCTCAGTACTTTTTTTTTTCCCCTTGTGGGCCATAACTTTTTTGTGTTCTTCACAAATTATGCCCTGCAACTGCCAGAGGCACAGCAGACACTCAATTACCCATTGATTACATTAAAAGATCGATTTATACATACATTTCAGCTGTGCACCTGATTAAAATTGAAAAAAAAAATCCAAGAAGTTGCAGAAATCAGCACAAGTACTCCTATAATGGGATGATACTTTTTCTTTTCAGGTTTCACTGCTTTTGTTGGCATCCAGCATATGAATCCTGAATTTTTTTTCTTCTTTAAAATCTCTTTACTTATTTATTATTGGATAGAGGCAGAGAGAAATTGAGAGGGGGAGGAGGAGAGGGAGTCAGAGAGAGGGAGAGAGACAAACAGACACCTGCAGCCCTGCTTTACCACTCATGAAACTTCCCCCCTGTAGGTGGGGCCAAAGGCTTGAACCTGCATCCTTGCGCACTTTAATGTGTGCACTTAACCAGGTGAACCACTGCCTTTCCCCTGGATTTCTTCCTTCCTTTTCTTCTTTCTTTCTCCCTTTTTTCCCTCCCTCTTTCCTTCCTTCCTTCCTCTCTCTTTTTCTTTCTTTCTTTCTCTCTTTCTTTCTTTCTTTCTTTCTTTCTTTCTTTCTTTCTTTCTTTCCTATAGGTCCCCAGGATATAAAAGGAGTGTGTGTACTACCAGTTGGTTAATGCCACCATCTAACAGAATTTTACCAACAAAAATGATAAATCACTCTGTAACTCCTCCCTCTCATGAGTATTATTAAAAATGCATAGTAAGACTAGACAGAGAAAGTAGCATAATGGTTATGCAAAGAAACTCTCATTCCTGAGACTCTGAGGTTCAATCTCTAGCACCAACATAAGCCAGAAATGAGCAGTGCTCTGATAAAAACAAACAAACCTAAAGAAAGATTCTTACAACTTTTGCCAATGCCTGTCCTGGAAGTCACTTCTAATGGATGGATATATCAGATTTCAGGCTCAGGGAAAAAATAAAAAACCTAGTATAGCCACAGGCCCTTTGGAATATAACTAAAATATGCCTACTAGCTAGCTACAGAATGGAGACGCCCCCCCCCAACTCATCATCTGCAGTGTTCCAGCCTTTAGATTCATGATTAGTCAACAACTTGTCTTTATATGTTAACTCTCTTTTCAGTTACCAGGTTCCAGATGCTACCATGATGCCAACCAGACTTCCCTGGACAGACTCCCTACCAATGTGTCCCCGAGCCCCGATTCCCCAGAACCCTGCCCCACTAGGGAGACACAGAGAGACACAGACTGGGAGTATGGTTTGATCTGCCAATACCCTTGTTCAGAAGGGAAGCAATTACAGAAGTTGTACCTTCCACCTTCTGCATCCCACAATGACCTTGGGTCCAAACTCCCAGAGGGATAAAGAATAGGAAAGCTATCAGGGGAGGGGATGAGATACGAAGTTCTGGTGGTGGGAATTGTGTGGAGTTGTACCCCTCTTATCCTATGGTTGTGTCAGTGTTTCCTTTTTATAAATAAATAATGATTAAAAAAAGAAAGGAGAATAAAGAAGTTGCCACTGGAGGTGAAGGGACTTCTGTTAGAGCTTCAGACAGCAGGGAAGAAGGCATCCCATGAAGATCCCTTGGAGCAGAACTGATTGAAGAAGTTTTTGTTTTTTTTCATTATCATTAATTTTATTTCTTTTTATTAATTTTATTTATAAAAAGCAAAGACTGACAAAACCATAGGCTAAGAAGGGTACAACTCCACATAATTCCCACCACCAGAACTCTGTATCCCACCCCCTCCCTTGATAGCTTTCCTATTCTTTAGCCCTCTGGGAGTATGGACCCAAGGTCACTGTGGGATGCAGAAGGTGGAAGGTCTGGCTTCTGTAATTGCTTCCCCGCTGAACATGGGTGTTGACAGGTTGATCCAGACTCCCAGCCTATGTCTCTCTTTCCCTAGTGGGGCAGGGTTGTGGGGAATCGGGGCTCCAGGACACACTGGTAGGGTCGTCTGTACAGGGAAGTCTGGTTGGCATCATGGTAGCATCTGGAACCTGGTGACTGAAAAGAGAGTTAGCATACAAAGCTAAACAAATTGTTGACTAATCATGAACCTAAAGGCTGGAATAGTGCAGTTGAAGAGTTGGGGGGGGGCATCTCCATTCTGTAGATAGCTAGTAGGCATATTTTAGTTATATTCCTAAGGGCCTGTGGTTATACTAGTTTTTTTTTTTTCCTACCCTGAGTCTGACATCTGATATGCAGGTGGATCCAAGTTATTGTCTGGGGACATGATGTTATGGCTGGATAAAGGAACAGAAAGAAGAACTTTTATACACAAAGGGTGGGGGAGCAGTGAATTGGATTCTCAATACTGATAGAAAATTAGGGTGGGGCACTGGTTCTCTTTGGAGCTGGGTAGACTGAAGCCTTGTCTACCTAGGATACTAAAGCCCTGGACAGAAGCCTCTGAAGTTAGTACAAACTACACTCACCAAACTGGATCTGGGGTTTCAAGCTATTCGAATTGGATTTTCTCTTTTTCTTCTATTAGACATGAGCAAGCACCTCATATTTCCTATACCTCAGTTTCTGTGTCTCCTGCACCAGTGTGTGCGTGTGTACAATACAATGCCATCGTTTTAACTGGCTTATGAGCATATAAGCCCTCCACGGTTCCTTGTTGAAAAGCGTTTCCATTAATGATGAGTGATGAGTGGAAGTGGTGACAGTCCTTGGACAGTAAGAGTTGTGTGCTACTAGTGAAACCAGGTAGGTGAAACAATAGAGTAGCTTCAGCAGTCTCCCAGGAACTCTGCATGATGTTGTACATGTCGAGTTATTAATTGAACTAGGAGATCAATTCCAAGGTCCACTTCCAAATTTAAAGAAATAATTACAACACCCTATCTGAGTCATGTCTGAGGTGCTGGATTTGACTGCCAACACTATATATAAAAGAAAGAACAGTGCTCTGGTCTCTCTTAATAGCATGTTATTATTGTTTTTATTATTATTACTTTGAACAAAGAACTGCTCAAGGTGTATGTCAGAGAGCAAACCTTTGACATGAAAATCCTTTGCATAACCACTATGTTATCTTCCTGTGGAAATACTTCGCTAATAAAATTATTTTGCATTTAAATTAAATAGAAGGAAATACTTGAACTCACTGTACAACGAACATCATCTGTGACCTTCTGTTCATATAAAAGTGTGTCCTGATTTATGACTTAAAAATATCTATTCTTTTGTCAGTGTTTCCTTTTTTAAAATTTTTTAAATCTTTTAAAAATATTTATTTATTCCCTTTTGTTGCCCTTGTTTTATTGTTGTAATTATTATTATTGTTATATAGGACAGAGAGAAATGGAGAGAGGAGGGGGAGATAGAAAGGGGGAGAGAGAGACACCTGCAGACTTGCTTCACCCCCTGTGAAGCGACTCCCCTGCAGGTGGGGAGCCGGGGGCTTGAACCAGGATCCTTATGCCGGTCCTTGTGTTTGCACCACCTGAGCTTAACCCACTATGCTACCGTCTGACTCCGTAGTGTTTCCTTTTTATAAATAAAGAAAAGAAAAAAAGAAAAATATGTATTGTATGTGGTTCATAGTAAAAAAGAAGTTTAAAACTCATTACACTAAAGAGTTTATGAGGTATTCTGTGATTTAACTGAGTAACAGAGGGTGAGAGCTATCCTTGAATGGACTGTGAAATATATACTTTTGTCTTGTAGTAAACAGATTTCTAAAAGACTGAAAACAAAAAGATCAGGCAAAAGAGAAAGAACTCTCTTGCTTTCTTCTGTCTTGTCTTGGAGAGGTCAGAGGTCAATGGAGGAACCAGACAAATGAGCAATTACCCTCTGAGGTCTAGCCATTAGAGGACTGCTTATAAAAGCAAATTATTGGAAAGAGTTAAGTGACCCACGAGCAGAGGCTTAAAGAAATTAGAGTACATATTTGCTGTAAAAAAACTTTCAACTCTTGCAGGTTAAAGTATGAATGTACATGTATTGACTTGGAAAGACGGATGTGTCATACCATTGAGAAAAGCATTAAAAATATAGGAGGAGGTGACCTTATTTTTGTTAAATTATGTGGCTCCACTTGTGAAGAAATAAATGTCTGAGAAGATGTTTGAAAACTATTAAAGATGTATATTTCTCCAGCTGCAGTTTGAGCACCTTTTTGTGCTTTATTACTTTCCCTGTTTGAATGTAAGAGCTATCAATTTTGTAATTTGATATATATTTGAAAATGTTATAGGGCGGTGGTGCACCTGGTTGTGTGCACATGTTACAACGTGCAAGGATCCATCCTCACCTGCTAGGGGAAAACTTTATGAGTGGTGAAACAGTGCTGCAGGTGTCTCTCTGTTTCTCTCCTTCTCTATTTCCCCCTTCACTCTCAATTTCTGGCTGTCTCTAGCCAATAAATAAAGATAATTTTTTAAAAATTAAAAGAAAATTTTATAAATGCAGAAGAAGGAAAATAGTATATTTAAGTATAAGTAGTGGGAAGGGGAAACAAAATGAGGCGATTGTTTGAAGAGGATCAGGGATGGGCTGTCATGAGCTGAGTCTTGAAGGAGAAGGTTGTTTGTTGGGTCTAGGGAAGAAGTCTCACCCAGGTGGGAGCAAATGCATAAACAGACAAGTGGAGGTGTGAGAAGCTGTGGCATAGTCAGTGCGTAACCCTGTCTGGGATTTACAAGAAGAAGGGCTGGTGGTGGCGCGCCTTGTTAAGCACACACATTACAATGTACAAGTACCTGGTTCAAGACCCTGGTCCCCACCTACATGTGACAAGTCTCAGGAGTGGTGAAGCAGTATTGCAGATGTTTCTCTCTTCCTCTCTCATTCTCTCTGTACTATCAAATTACAGAAGAAAAAAAGAAAAGGAAATTACCATTAACACTTAAGACTTTTTAGTGCCTGGAAGTATACATATTGTTTAATATACACTGTTAAGACTTTTATGATTTGTTAATTTGATAGGACAGAGAGAAATGGAGAGAGGGTTAGAGAAGGAGAGAGAGAGAGAGAGAGCTAGAAAGACATCTGCATCACTGTTCCAAAGCTAGTGAAGCTTTCTCCCTGTAGGTGGGGAGAGAGAGTTTGAACCTGGATCCTTGTACATGATAACATGTACGCTTAACCTAGTGTGTCACTGCTTGCCCCCCGACCACAGTTCAATACACTTTAAAAAAACTACAGAATTAGAAGAATTGTGTTAATACAACCTGTGTGAGTGTAAGAAAAAAGAATGGTCACACTGAGAAAACTCACAAAAAAATCATCATTTTTTTAAATGTAAGGAATCAGGACTTTTAAAGTGTAATGTTGCTCAGAATTATCTAACTTTGCTGGAGGGAAAACAAAGTCCTCTTTCTGTCCCCCACAGGTTGTTCAGCCCAGGAAGGTTTAAGCAGACACACAAAGAACAAAGTCCCATGCTTCGTGAGAAGTGATGGTCTTTACAAAAATGAAGTTCCAGCTGAAATTGAAGAAGAGGCAATTATTCCAAATGTGGTTTTGAAGCAGGCCTCTGGAAGAATGATTGAAATGCAAATTTCAAACCTGCTAGATATCACCCAGAAGAGATCTAGAGCTGAGAGAAATAGTTCCTCAAGACTTCAGTGGAAAAAGGAAAGAAAAACAGAGAACACTCTGTTTGGTGGAGAGTGTGGGCTTGAGTCAGAGAAAGATGATTCACTCCTGTTTGATCTTAAAAGCCCAGACTCTTAAGGGGTTTGGGAGGTGGGAGAACCCATAGAGTACATATGTTACGGTATACAAGGACCTGGGTTCAAGCCTCTGTGGGGATCTTTATGAGGGGTGAAGTAGTGCTACAGATAGATGTCTCTCTTTCACTTTCCCTCTCTACTACTCCTTCTCTTTTGATTTCTCTCTGTCTCTATCCAATCTCTAGGCAATAGCTAAGTTAAAAAATTAACAAAACACAAAAACCCAGAGTCCTTTCCCTTTCACCCTCCACTAATCTTCCCTTCATTCCTCAGGTAAGTGAATTTACTTTAGCAGAATATCCACCATTCTGTGGTGTGTGAAGGTTGGTATTTTCTAAGGCATTCCTTGTAAGAATGGGCACAGTGAGGAGTTGATTACAAATGCCCCACTCCGCCTCTCTCCCTTTCTATGTTTGAAATAAACGCACTGTTCTTTCTTTTTAAGGGTTTTACTAGGAAGCACTATAGAATAACAGACTCAGAGTAACAAAATTAACCACACTGGCGAAGAGAATCTTCAAGAAATCCTAACATCTTTGTCTCTGTCCCTTTCCTGAAAAGCAGAAGGATGTAGCTAGCCTGGAGACCCGGATATGGCTGAGGGTTTGCTTTGACAATTTGTCTCATTAAACCTCATCTGCTGACAGATGTTTCCCATTTAGTGTTCTGTGCCCTTGTAACTCCTGATTGCTGGCTCCCAGCCCACCAGTGGACTGGCCTTATCTGTTGTTGGTTGGTTGATTGGAAGATTCTGCTTTTGTTTGGGTTGCCAGGTAAGGATCCAGGCATCTTCTGGGCTAGAGTTAGAGGTTACAGCCCAGGGTAGACAGTGAAGATAGCACAGGAGAAGAAGTGAGGAGTAAATCAGTTCCGTTGCAGATAGAGAAAGACTACACACAATTCACAATAGCCAAAACCTGAAAACAACCAAAATGCCCTTTGACAGATGACTGGATTAAAAAAGTTATGGGACATATACTCTACAGAGTATTATACATACAACAATAAACACAGACAATGTTATGTCCTTTGGGATAAAGTGGATGGAACTGGAGAAGATTATCCTCAGTAAAGCAAGTAAGGAGGTGAAGGACAACTACAGAATGGTTTCATTCACGTGCACAATATAGACAATTAAGTATATGAATGTGAAAAAAAAAGTCAAATTATTTCCAAGACTGTAGGAGAACTATAGTTGTTATCTATGTGGGGGGTAGGGGTGATGGGGACACAGACCTTTGGTGATGGTGAGGGGAGTGGTGAAAAATAAATGAAGAAAGGAAGAACTATAGACTCCTCTCTCTCTCTCTCTGTATATTTAGTAAAAGAACCAAAAAAAAAAAAAAAAAAAAGAAAAAAGTAGAAGGGCTAGGCCATGGCACACTGGGTGGAGCAAACATGGTACAATGTGCAGACTCAGATTCAAGCCCCTGCTCTCCAGCAGCAGGGAGAAAGCTTCATGAGTGTGAAGCAATGCTGCAGGTGTCTCTCTCTTTCAACCTTCTCCTTCCCCACTGATTTCATTTTGTCTGTCTCTATATCCAATAAGTCAATAAAATGTTGTTGTTTTTTAAAAAAATATTATTTATTACTGAATAGAGACAGAAAGAAATTGAGAGGGGGAGACAGAGAGGGAGAGAGATAGAGAGACATCTGCACACCTACTTCATCTTGAAGCTTTCCCTCTTCAGGTGGGGACCAGGGGCTGGAACCTGGGTCCTTGTGGACTGTAACATGTGTGCTTGACTTTTTTTTCTCTTTTTTTAAAGAAGGTATTTTCTCTATTTTTCTTCCCCGCATTTCCTTTGTCCCAGGTTACTCCTGAGGCCATTTTTGTCTAGCCCTACATTCCAGGTGCTCCTGCCCCTGCTTCTGTCCTATTACTATTTCCCTTGGGTTTCCTAAACAGTCATTATCCAGTGCTGGGGAGAGAGCATAATGGCCATGGAAAAAGAATTCTATGCCTGGAGTTTGGAGATCCCAGGCTCAAATCCCAGCACCACCATAATCCAGAGATGAGCAGTGCTCTGGTAAAAATAAAATTAAAAATAATAACCCTAAATAAATAACTGTTTATAAAAATGCCACTATCCAGGCCAGGCCAGGTAGACTAGCTCATGGGACTTTCCTGAGAGAAGGTTCTAGGTTTGATTCTTGGCCCCACGAACAGTCAGAGATGAATAGTGTTCTGGTTAAAATAAAAAGTCTCAGGGCTAGGCCACAGGCCACCTAGTCAAGGCACATGTCACTGTGCACCAGGAGCTGGCTTCCAGCACGTGACACTCTCTCTCTTCCACCTTTTCTCTAAATTTATCTTTCTCCTATCAAAAAATGAATTAAAAATAAAGCTATGAAAAAGAAATAATCAAAATGGAGTAAAATTTAAAGTTGGGAACTTTTAAATATGTGGTGGTTGCTCTTTTCACTCTTTTTTGATTTTTTTTTATTACTGATTTTAAAATGATCAACAAGATTGTGAGATAAGAGGGTACAATTTCATACAATTCCCACCACTAGAGTTCCATATCCCATCTCCTCCCCTGGAAGCCTCCCTATTCTTTATCCCTCTGGAAGTATGGACCAAAGATCTCTACGGGGAGCAGAAAGTGGGAGGTCTGGCTTCTGTAACTGCTTCTCCATTGGACACGGTTGTTGACAGGTCGATCCATATACCTGGCCTGTCTCTACCTTTCCTTAGTGGGGTAGGTGCTTTTTTACTTCCTTACTTACTTTAGTATGCACGATTATGTCTACTTTCATCTATTTGGTCCCAAAGGATACATGTCATAATGGAACATGCAGAGAAATATTCCATTAAATATCTATCTCATGGACATTTAGGCTGCTTCTACTCCTTGGCCATTATAAATAATGCAGCTATGCACACACAGGTGCATATGTCCTTTCAAATTAGTGCTTTCATGTTCTTTGGATAAATACCGAGGAGTGGTATATAAATCAAAGGCATTTCCATTTTGAACTATTTAAGGACTCTCCAAACTGCTTTCCATAGGGGCTGCAACAGTTTGCATCCCCACCAATAGTATAGCAAAGTCTTTTTGTGGCAAATAGGTAACTGAAACACATGAACTTGCAAAAAACAAAAGCAAAAAGCAAACAAAAGAAACCAAAAAACAATCAAAAAGGAGTATTCAGACTGTCTCCCAGATTTTGTGAGAATCATAGGTTTTGGGGAGGGGGCACAGAACATTGGTGATGGGCATAGTGTAGACCCTGCAATCATAACATTGTAAATAGTTACTAAATCACCGATAGAAAATTAAAATGAGTCATAATCCCACTGTCCAGTTTTATTTACAAGTGAAATGACTTGCTGATACTGTGATGATTAGATGTATCTGCTTGGAGAGCACAGTGTAGATTCCTAAGAGATTAATCACATATACTAAAAGGCAGGGGACCTGGCAGTGTGTACTTAGTAGAAAATGTATGTTATACTCAAGTACCTGAGTTCAAACTCTCATCCCCCATCTGTAGGAGGGAAGCTTCACCAGTGGTGAAGCAGTGCTGCAGGTGTCTCTTCTCTCTCTCTCTCTTTCTCCCCTCTTGCTTTTTCTCTGGTTCTATCTAAAATAAGTAAATATAAATAAAGAATTTTAAAGGTGAAAGGCAGATAGGGAGAGAAAGACATCACAGTATTTTTCCACTGTTTGTGAAGTCTTCCCTTTGCATAGTGCCTCAAACCCTGGTCTTCATACAGGGGTGAATCATCTTTGGACCCTCAACCATGCTTTTAATTTTTCTGCAGTATATTTACTACAAAACTGTTGAGGTCTAGAAATGACAGGAAGTATGCTGGGGAACACAGACACTGTTGTTTTCGATGGGTTATGTTGTTTTCGCTGGGCTGGCTTCACAGGCGGGTAACAGACGACCAGGGACTCATGGTTGAGCTGTAGGCAGTATCTCTTTATTCATGCAGGACGCAGCACAATCTAAGATGAGCTAAGCTAAACTCAAGGTACAGTACTCTAAAACTCACAATGCTGTCTTTATATATACTTCCCAAGTAGGGTGGAAACAGGATGTGACATAGAGAGGGTGGAGAGAAAAGTGACTGGTGAAAATCAGGGTGTGACAAAGAAGGGATCAGGGTGTGACAAGGAGGGGGGGTGGAGCAAAAACATATCATGAAACAATGGGGATTGAACCAATGCCCTGGAGGGAGGTGCTTGTTAACAGCGGTTATGTAAATAGAATGAAGTGGTTATGTAAATAGAATAGTGTTAAGCAGGGGGGATTTAAGCCAAATGAAACAGAAGGGGTCTCATGCATACCAACAAGACACTACTGCACCATGCCAGAATACATGTTCCCCAGTCACATCTGTGTGTCTGGGGGAAGGAAATTATTGCACAGGAAATGACAGTGCGAACAGGTGTGGGTGTGACTTAGAAAGGAGGTGAAGGGGCTCAGATGTTTATAAGCTAGTCCCATTGGCTTGGCGTACTCCATCTGCCTAGATGAGCTTGATAACATGTGACTAAAGGGTTCTCAGTCTCTCTTTCTTTCTTGGCCCATGTGCACCCCAACATGTGGGTTTTTTGTTTGTTTGTTTTCAATTTTCCTGAAAAAAGGTTAAAATTCCTAAAAAAAAAAAATCATGCTTCCTCTTCAATTCTTTGTTGGAATTATGTGTAATGAACCTTTAAACACATGGGGAACAAACTCAACCCAAGTTCCCCCCAATACAAAATGATAGTATTTTTGGTTTCAGCCTCTATTGTTCTAAGTCAGTATCTCAGTCAAATACAAGGCACTGAACTGTTGTTTAAGTGCCTTCATAGCCACTATCAGTTCTTTCACCTGTGCAACGAATGGGCTTAGGGCAGCACTCAGCACCTCTGGATACTATAAGGACTAATAATAGACACATTAACATAGTGCCTGACACAATTATGAGTATGAACTACTTTTGTTATTTGCTCACTGCAATTGCCCAGAGGTAATGTTATCTTTATTTTGACAGTGTGAAAAATTGAGCCTAAGTGACCATATAACTTGACAGAAGGAAAAACTTCCAGCAACTAGCAAATCTAGGGACGGCTAAGCCTAAATATTGATTTCCCCACTCAAGTCTCCTGCACACCTTGTTCTATCCACTGCCCACATTCTGAGGTTATCCTTGTCCCTCTCTGTTTACAGCCTCCAGGAGTCACTTTATAGTCTCTTCACATTTGAAAAGTGGAATCATTCATATCCCATTTTGGAGGGTCCAATTTTGACTTTGTCCCAAATTCATTCATTGGGTTGTCAGAGATGGGAATGTCCCAGGGATTAGAATCTTAAGCAGGATCAGAAGAAATTTTATCTGCAAATAGTAACAGAACACAACTAGGTGCAAAACACTGAACTATGCCTTTCCAAGAAGTATAAAATGTAACAATTACACATACAGAAAGTGAATGAGAGCTAAGTAGCACTCTGTTCCCTGGCCAGGGACAAGCTGTAATGGTGGGAGACTGTTGAGCCTCCCTCCATGGACCGAGCGCACCCAGTGCCAAAGCTCTCCATGAATTTAGATAATGCTTATTCCCCAAAAAGGTTTGGCACAAGGAGGATATTGCCCTAGAAAAGCCAGTGTTATTATGCTTAAAAAATAAATAAATAACTGGCAACATTTACATACAAGGTAGGAAAAAGCAATATGGCTTCATTTAAGATCCTCTAGGGCTTAGAGAATCTTTTTTTAAAAAAAATATTTATTTATTTATTCCTTTTTGTTGCCCCTTGTTGTCTTTATTGTAGTTATTGATGTTGTCATTGTTGGATAGGACAGAGAGAAATGGAGAGAGGAGGGGAAGACAGAGAGGGGGGAGAGAAAGATAGACACCTGCAGACCAGCTTCACCGCCTGTGAAGCGACTCCCCTGCAGGTGGGGAGCCAGGGGCTCAAACCAGGATCCTTATGCCGCCCTTGTGCTTTGCACCACCTGTGCTTAACCCGCTGAGCTACAGCCTGACTCCCCTTAGAGAATCTTTTTAAGATGGGGTAAAAAAAAAAAAAAGTAAATGACTTTCTTATTTACATTTATGCTCTCACCTACACACCCAGCAGCAGCTGAATAAAGTAAAGGGAGCTTGGAATAATAGATTGAGAATCCAATGCAATGCTTGATTAAAAGTGCAAATTCAGGCTGTATAGTGGAAATGTGAGGTTCCTGCTATCTTAGGGTTCGAGAAGACAATGGAGAGTTATTGTTAACATCACATTATTTGGTAATTGGGTTAGCTTTGAAAAATCCCTTTGTTAGACATACAATCATTTTTCCCCCTCTCATATTAATTAAATATTGATTTATATTACTACAATTTAATAGGTGTGTACATAAACACCATTCCCATCACCAAAAGATTGTGTCCCATCCCCCCCCCCCCCCGCCAGCCCAGGAAGCCGCATGTCCACCCTCCCACTCACCACAGGGTTTTTACTTTGGTGCTCTACCTAATCAACGCAACGAGTGCCACCCCAGCATACTTCACTTCAGACTGTGTCCAGAGACTTCAGGTGTGGAATGATAACCCTTCAGCCTTATCACTTGGGTCAGACCTTTCCTTTCATAGTATTCTCTAATTCCATCCCAGGTGGTTCACATCCTAACAAAGTCCCAAAACCTAGATATAGACCAGGTTCCAGGAGATAGAGCATATGTTCACACGTATCCATAAACTAGGGCAAATATATACCTGAAAGCAGAAGTACACTAGAGTTTGCAGTGAGTATCCCCCAACACTTCATCTCCACTATTCCAACCTTTGGGTCCATGATTATTCAACAATTTGTTTGGCTTTGTATGTTAACTCTCTTTTCAGCCACCAGGTTCCAGATGCCATCAGGATGCTGGCCAGGCTTCCCTGGACTGAAGACCCCACCAATGTGTCCTGGAGCTCTGCTTCCCCCAGAGACCCACCCTACTAGGAAAAGAGAGAGGCAGACTGGGAGTATGGATTGACCAGTCAATGTCCATGTTCAGCAGGGAAGCAATTACAGAAGCCAGACCTTCCACCCTCTGCAACCCACAATGACCCTGGGTCCATGCTCCCAGAGGGATAGAGAATGGGAAAGCTATTGGGGAGGGGATGGGATATGGAGATTGGGTGGCAGGAATTGTGTGGAGTTGTACCCCCCCAATCCTATGATTTTGTTAATGTCTCCTTTCTTAAATAAATAAATAAATTTAAAAAAAAGTGCAAATTCAGATTTGTCAGTGATCTTCCAGCTAAGCAGAGGAACCTCAGGGTGGGGAAAAGGGCAGTTTGAGGTTGGAGAGATAATGGAAATGAAGGAGTCTGGCCTCTGAAGACTATGGAGAGGCTGAGCAAAGCCTAGTGAATGGGGGGGGGGGGGGTTAAAGACCCAGAGTGATGCTTAGCAGGACTTAGGCTTTATTTCCATGGAAGGAGTCAGCAACACTAGAAGGAAATCAATCAGCAGACACTAAGTGAACACATACTGTGTGCAAGGTGCATTTCCAGGGGACTCATCAAGTATAAAGAAGTTGAGCTAACCTTTGCTAGAGAGCAATTACACATACTAACAGTTATGTAAGATCAACAGAAAATGTGCATGCCTTGAAGGTTAAAAAAATATATATGTATGTGTGTGTGTGTGTGTATGTGTGTAGCATATTAATTCCAAAATAGTGGCGCACAGGAGAAGTGCTAAGGGGCTGAGAAACAGTGTTAAAGGTATAACCCCCCAAAAAAAACATAAATATTACATCATACAGCAAGAGAAATAAAAACATTAAGCTATATTAACAAGATTCATTGACCTATGGGTAGAAAGGAGATAAATCTCTCAAATAAATCATCTTCCTTCTTCTAGCGTTTGCCCTTCTTCCATAGCCAGTCAACAGCGTCAGGTTGAGCCTGATGTAAAGTTTCGACACCTCCTTTGAATCTGGAGAGGTGGCAGTCGTTGACTATGTGGGTCATAGTCTGTCTGGAGCCGCAGGGGCAGTTCGGGTCATCTCTGGCTCCCCAGCGATGGAACATAGCGGCGCACGGCCATGGCCTGTTCGATAGCGATTGAGGAGGGCCCAATCATAACGTGCTAGATCAAAGCTGGGTTGACGCTTGCAGGGGTCTGTGATGAGATAGGTGTTTGTTCTTTACCTCAGCTGACTGCCAACTCTGTTTCCAAGAGTCTGGAACAGAGAAGTTCAGTGTAGGCGTAGGGGACCAGATTGGGTGACGAGACGTCAAGCGTTGGACAGGGTGGGCAAAGATATCCGCGTATATTGGCAGGTCCGGTCGAGCGTAGACGTGGGAAATGAACTTAGATGATGCCGCATCCCGACGAATATCTGGCGGGGCGATGTTGCTAAGAACTGGCAGCCATGGAACCGGGGTGGAACGGATGGTTATAGAAATTATCCTCATGGAGGAATATAATTTGGAATCAACCAAGTGGCCATGGGGGCTACATCTTCCTACCTCCTTAGTTGTCCTTTTCCTTGTATATAGTCTTAAAGACAAGTGTTTAAAAGACAAACTGGAATTCCTTTTTTAAAAGGAATAAATGCAAACTAGAGTTCTTAAAGAGAATAGACAATAGTGGTCAGGGAGGTGGCACAGTGATAAAGCTTTGGGCTCTTAAGCATGAGGTCCTGGGTTCCATCCCCTGCAGCACATGTGCTAGGGTGATGTCTGGTTCTTTCTCTCTCCTCCTATCTTTCTCATTAATAAATAAATAAAATCTTTTTTTTTTAAAAAAAAGAGAATAGACAATAATAGATGTAAACTAGGGTTTCCTCCTTTCTTCCTTTCTTCATTTTTTCCCTTTCTTTCTTTCTTTCTTTCTTACCAGAGCACTGCTTAACTCTGGTTTATGGTGGTGTGGATGATTGAATTTGAGACTTCAGAGCCTCAGGCATGATAGTCTCTTTGCATAACCATTATGCTATCTACTCCCACTTGGGTTTCTTTCTTAACAATAATAGATGCAAATGATGATTTTAAATCCCTTCTTGTTTTGTTACAGGTTGACTCTGAAAGAAGATTTGAAAGTTCTATGCAAACACACCACCTAATATTTTCCATGATATGATCCAAGTTAGACCTCACCACGATCCAAGTTAGACCTCACCACCCTCTCACACTTCACGGTTTAACCTTGGAGCTGTTACTGTTCTTTGGAGTTGAAACAGTTCCCTATCCCCATCTCCTCAGAGCCCCTTTGCTCCAGGCTTAGGCTGTCTGATATGGCCCTAGGGGGAGTAATTGACCCAAGATTAACAAATTAGTTTGAATTTAACTACAGCAATTGATATGCTAAAACAGAATTTGGAAAGCAAAAAGGAAACTATTAGAGATTCAGCAGCCCCCACCCCCCACCTAGCCAATCTGAGGATTTGGAGTCACTTCAAAATCTTCTTCTAGTTTGCCCTTCTTCTGTAACCAGATGGAGACTTGTCTCAAGTGGCCTCCCCCAGGGCTCTGTTCTGGCTCCTACTCTATTTAATATTTACATCAGTGACCTCCCAGAAACTTCTTCAAGGAAGTTCATCTATGCCGATGACATCTGCTGTGCAACTCAGGCATCCAAGTTCGACATCCTCGAGGAAACACTCACAAAAGACATGTCTCTGATACCTGATTACTGTAAAAAATGGCGACTAATCCCTAGCACTGTAAAAATGGTATCATTTGTTTTCCATCTACACCATGCCTCGGCCTCGCGTGAGCTTAATGTGCAGCTTGGCGATACGAGAATCCGGCATGAAGCCCAGCCAGTCTATCTTGGCGTTACTCTCGATCGCACCCTGTCATTTCACGAACATCTCATAAAAACTGCAGCAAAGGTGGGAGTGAGGAATCACATCATTGCAAGACTGGCCAGCTCCTCATGGGGCGTGAGTGCTTCCACACTACGATCACCATCTCTGGCATTATGCTATTCCACTGCAGAATACTGTGCCCCAGTATGGTTCCGTAGCCCCCATGTCCACCTGGTTGATTCCAAATTATATTCCTCCATGAGGATAATTTCTGGAACCATCCGTTCCACCCCGGTTCCATGGCTGCCAGTTCTTAGCAACATCGCCCCGCCAGATATTCATCGGGATGCGGCATCATCTAAGCTCATTTCCCACGTCTATGCTCGACCGGACCTGCCAATATACGCAGATATCTTCGCCCACCCTGTCCAACGCTTGACGTCTCGTCACCCAATCTGGTCCCCTATGCCTACACTGAACTTCTCTGTTCCAGTCTCTTGGAAACAGAGTTGGCAGTCAGGTAAAGAACAAACACCTCATCACAGACCCCTGCAAGCGTCAACCCAGCTTTGACCTAGCACGTTATGACTGGGCCCTCCTCAATCACTATCGAACAGGCTATAGCCGGTGCGCTGCTATGTTCCATTGCCGGGGAGCCAGAGACGACCCGAACTGCCCCTGCGGCTACAGACAGACTATGACCCACATAGTCAATGACTGCCACCTCTCCAGATTCAAAAGCTTCTTCTTCTTCTAGCGTTTGCCCTTCTTCCGTAGCCAGTCAACAGCGTCAGGTTGAGCCTGATGTAAAGTTTCGACACCTCCTTTGAATCTGGAGAGGTGGCAGTCGTTGACTATGTGGGTCATAGTCTGTCTGGAGCCGCAGGGGCAGTTCGGGTCATCTCTGGCTCCCCAGCGATGGAACATAGCAGCGCACCGGCCATGGCCTGTTCGATAGCGATTGAGGAGGGCCCAATCATAACGTGCTAGGTCAAAGCCGGGTTGACGCTTGCAGGGGTCTGTGATGAGGTGTTCGTTCTTCAAAATAATAAAAAATAATTCAGGCTTTGTTCTAGGAGGAAGTTTTGAGAAACCCAGGTGTTTGAGGTGAGAAGACCTGAAGGCCTTGGACTCCTTCTTGCCCACCCCCAAATAATGTAGCTCCTCCCCCATTTCTCCCTCTGAAAAGATTTGGAAGAGGTTAATTTGAGGAATAATCCCTTCCTCCAATTGTGGGTTCCAATAGCAAATAAGGTTATTTTTCCCCTTTTTTCAAAAGCTGGTGTCACAATGTTTGGATTTCTGTGGTCCTGGGCATCAAGCCCACTTCTGGCTTTGGAATCAACTGGGAAAAGGTTATTAAAATACAAGTCATCAGGACCACCCTTGGAGATTCTCATTTAGTTGGATTCTGCTGGGACCCAGAAGCAATTTTTCTTTTTTTTCTTCTTAATACCCTTTCAGCTGGAACTGGAGACTGCTGGCTTTTTCAAAACTGGAATTCCCTTTCTTCTTTAAATATGCTCCAAAGCTTCACTCTAAGCCTGGTCTTACAGTTTTCATGGTCAGGAATGAAATTCTGTTAGGGATGCCCTTCTTTGACATCTATGTTAAAAATGCTGATAAAGGTGTTAGAATGGGCAGTTCATCTTACTCCTCTAAGTTATCTAGGGCTCTCCAGATCTCAGGGTCTGTCATGATATGGAACTAGTTTTAGTTCTCCCCAAGTGGACCAGAGCCTGGTCCTCAAAGATGCCAGGAGAGGGCAGCAGAGAACTAAGAAGGCCTTCCTTTCAGGCCAGAGAAAGTTAAGCAAGAGAATCTGCTGTAGGGGAAAGTATTTGATCCTTTATGAAAAGCTGGGTATGCCGGTTGCCTGTGCCCCATAAATTAACCAAAGACCAGAGTCATTACTCAGACTAGAAACTGAAATCAATAGGAGATGCAATAGGGAATGGCAGTTTTAAAGCAGAAAGAGATGAACATAGACTCTGAGACTTCGCTCTAAGCAGGCCATGGGGTGGTGGTGGACTCTTGATGCTTCATGAGACCCAGGACCTTGGTGAATCTACTAGGCATAGCTGTGTTCTCAAAATAAGAGAAAGAGCTTTTGTTTAGGAACTGAACAAGTTTTAACATACTAAGGATGCTGGTGATCAAAATAGAGAAGAACAATTTATTCCAGGGAAACGCAGATGATTTGACATTCAGGAAGAGCATAAAAAAATCCTGGCAGGTCAGTGCCTAGGCCATAAGGAAAGAGTGTTCAGGAAGCCAGCAATGGGTGTAGGAGTGGGGAGTGGATAGAGGCGTTACTTGTTACATATGATATTGTAGTTTGTTGTCTAATACTTACCTACCCTGACTTTTTCTGCTAGAGGAGATAGAAAGGAAAAGATGCCATATCACTGAAGTAACCTCTAGTGCCATAGGGGTTAGGTTCAAGTCTATGTCATGCACCAGGCAAAGCAGACACCCTCCCAGCTGAACTATTTTGTTGAGTCATATATACATATGTGTGTGTGTGTGTGTGTGTATCTTTTCTTTCTTTTTCCTTTTTAAATTTTATTTAATTTTTTTATTGCCACAGGGGTTACTGGAGGTGGGGGGGTGCCTGCATGTGAATCCAGCACTCTTGACAGCTATCTTTACCTTTTTTGTTTTCCTTCTTTTATTTGATAGAATATTTGAAAGAGAGAAATTGAGAGGGGAAGAGACAGAGAGAGAGATCTGTAGGACTTGCTTCACCACCCATGAAGCTTATCCCTTGCAGGTAAAGACTGGGGTCTTGAACCTAGGTCCCAGTGCATGGTAACATGTTAGCTAAAATAGGTGATTGGCTCCAGTGCATATTTTTAAAGTCTATTATTTCATATATTTAATGTATAATAGGTGTTCAATGTATAGATCAAGGCCTAGGAAGGTGGAGTAGTACATTCAGAAAAGCTATTTTAGGGGGCTGGGAGGTGGCATACTGGGGTTAAGTGAACATATTACCAGGCACAAGGACCTGAATTCTAGTCCCCATTCCTTATCTGCCGGCAATAACATTTCATGAGTGGTGAAGCAGGTCTGCAGGTGTCTCTCTTTCTCTCTCTCTCTCTCCCCCCCCCCTCAATTTTTCTCTGTCATATTCAACAAAATAGAAAGAAAAAAAATAAAGGAAAAATGGCTGCTGGGAGCAGTGAATTTGTAGTGTTGACACAGAGTCCCAACACAAACTCCAATGGAAATAAAACAAAAAGTAATTTCAAAGTATGTTCTGTGTTGAAAAAACAAGATCAGAAGAGAAAACACAGGTAGAACCTGAACTGGAATTGGTATATTGCAACAAAGTAAAAGACTCTGGGGTGGGTGGGTGGTGGGAAGAGTACAGGTCCAAAAAGGATGACAGAGGACCTAGTGGGGGTTGTAGTGTTATGTGGAAAACTGAAAAATGTTATGCATGTACAAACTATTGTATTTACTGACGAATATAAAACATTAATCTCCCAATAAAGAATTTTTTTTTAAGTATGTTCAGCATGGCTATGAGATTTGTACAAGACTGTGTTATTGATAAGGCCAATTTGAATCTACCTTAGGCCCTGCCTTCTAGAATGTGCATTAGCACCTTGCTCCTTAAAGTATGAGCTGTTGACCAGAAGCTTTGGCATCACTTGGGAACTTGTTAAAACTCAGAATTTGGGGTCTAGCTTCAGACTTACTGAATTAGAATTTGTACTTTAACAAGATCCCCAGGTGAACCCTCTGCATATTATGCATCTTAAAATTGGAGAAATACCAGTTCGAAATTAGTCCAGACAGGGTTTGGTGGTCCTGAGGTTTCTAGAAGATCAGTGCGAGCATCTTATCATGAGGAAGGAAGGCAGGTTAGCTTTGTTTGAATGAGTGGTGGTCCATCTCCTACCAAGAGTTTTGCTAGTGGACTGGTCGGTTTTCTTGCTCATTTTTGTTAAAACCTCTTAGAGTCCTTTTCCATCAGCTTCTGCCTTTTTCAGTAGCATGATAGTAGGGGACACTGTATCCTATTGCAGTCTAAAATAAGTTATAAATCATATATAACAAAATGAAATTTTGTCATATATGCCTGCCTGTCTAGACATGGGGTGTGTCTAGAAACTAGATTTTTATTTTATTTTATTTTTTACTTCTGTTTGTTTCCTTTTTTCTATTTTTTAATTGGATAGGACAGAGAGAAAATGAGAGGGGAGGGGGAAGAGAGAAGGAGAGAGAAAGAGGAGACATCTGTAGACTTGCTTCACCACTCTTGAAGCATCCCCTCTGCAGGTGGGGAGGAGGAGCTGGAACCCAGTTCTTTGTGCATGGTAAGATATGTGCTCAACTAGGTGCGGCTTCATCCAGCCCCAGTTTGACTTTTCTACGTATCTGAAAGCATGTAGAATTTTAAAAAATATTTATTTATTTATTCCCTTTTGTTGTCCTTGTTTTCTATTGTAGTTATTATTTTTTGATGTTGTTGCTGTTGTTGGATAGGACAGAGAGAAATGGAGAGAGGAGGGGAAGACAGAGAGGGGGAGAGAAAGATAGACACCTGCAGACCTGTTTCACCACCTATGAAGTGACTGCCCTGCAGGTGGGGAGCCAGGGGCTTGAATCAGGATCCTTATGCAGGTCCTTGTGCTTTGTGCCACCTGCGCTTAACCCGCTGTGCTGTCACCCAACTCCCAGCATGTAGAATTTTAGATAAGAAACCATTGGCAATGATATTATAAGGGGATATGTTTGTGTTAATTTAAAAAAATTTTTAATATTTATTTTCCCTTTTGTTGCCCTTGTTGTTTAACATTGTTGTGGTTATTGATGTCATCATTGTTGTTGGCTAGGACAGAGAGAAATGGAGAGAGGAGGGGAAGACAGAGAGGGGGAGAGAAAGACAGACACCTGCAAACCTGCTTCACCGCCTGTGAAGCGACTCCCCTGCAGGTGGGGAGCCGGGGGCTTGAACCAGGATCCTTCTGCTGGTCCTTGGGCTTTGCGCCACATGTGCTTAACCCGCTGCGCTACCGCCCGACTCCCTTGTTTGTGTTAATTTTGTGTTGCTGCTGTAGCTAGCTGCCTTGTGTTTAGTGACTTGAAATGGCACAGATAAATATACTCTCTTACAGTTATGGAGGCCAGAAGCCTCAACTCAAGCTCACTGGGACAAATTTATGGTTTGAACAGGTATGCTTCTATCATGAGAGTTCAAGGAGGAATCTTTTCATGTATCTGCTAGCTTTCTGGAGTTTCACTGGCCCTCTCAAGTTCATGGCCCTTTCCTCATTAAAAAAAAAAAAGTTTTAGGTATATTCCAGAGGGCCCATACCTTTCCAAAACAGAGACCCCAATCTTCACCTGCAATATTCATGCCTTTAGGTTCATGATTAGTCAACAATGTGTTCTGCATTTTATCTTAACTCTTTTTCAATCACCCAGTTCCAGATGCTACCATGATGCCAACCTGACTTCCCTGGGCAGATGACCCCATCATGTGTCTAGAGCCCCACCTCCCCAGATCTCTGCCCCACTAGGGAAAAAGAGACAGGCTGAAAGTATGGATTGACCTGCCAATACCCATGTTCAGTGGGGAAGCAATTACAGAAGCCAGGCCTTCCACCTTCTGTACCCCTTAATGATCCTGGGTCCATGCTCCCAGAGGGATAAAGAAT